>NW_007728090.1:196004-218075 GCF_000696425.1 Galeopterus variegatus | reverse complement strand
TATATATATACATATATATATATATATATATATATATATATATATGCACAATGGAATACTATTCAGCCTCAAAAAAGCAGGAAATCTTGTCATTTTCAACAACATGGATGAACCTGAAGGACATTATATTAATTGAAATAAGCCAGACACAGAAAGACAAATATCACATGATCTCATGTGAGGAATCTAAAAAAGTTGAACTAATAGAAATAGAGAGCAGAATGGTGGTTACCAGAGGCTGGGGGGCAGGGCGGGGAGATGTTAGTCAAAGGATACAAAATTTCAGTTTTTAAGTTCAAGAGATCTATTGTGCCACGTGGTGACTTAGTTAATAATTTATTGTATTTTGAAAATTGCTGACAGTAGATTTTATTTGTTCTCATCATCACAAAAAAATAAGTATGTGAAGTAATATATATTTTAATTACTCGATGGAGCCATTCCACAATGTACACATATATCAAAACATCATATTGTAAAGTATAAATATATATATAATATACAATTTTTATTTGTCAATCAAAAAATAAAATAAGGCAAATTTTTAAAAGAATTATTACTGGCAATTTGGTGTCCCCTTCATGATAATCACAAAACACAAATGGAAGACCTGAGTTATTTTGAAATGTCATTTGTTTGCATAGGCTCTTTTGGCCAGAGCCTCACTTGTGATGCACCGATGGGTCATGCCTTAAGAACATCACACACCTCAGTGAAGAAGGCATAGGCTTTAGCCCACCTTCTCCCACAGCATCCAAGCAAGCTCCTCCCTGGCTGGACGCCTTCAGCTCTAAGTAATAGATATGTGCATTTGAGTGGACATAAAGAATTCTTATATTGACCACAAAATGGCATAAGAAGAACTGACCTCAATCATTCTTTTTTTATTTATTTTTTTCATTGTACGTGTGTGGGGTTCAGTTTGTTGTTTCAATACATGCATATATTGTATAATGATCTAATCAAAATAGTTAGCATATCTATCACCTAAACACTTATCATTTCCTTGGGGCTATATCATTCAAGATCCTCTTTCCCCCTATCTTGAAATATACAATACAATATTATTAGTTATTGTCACCCTAGGGCACCAGAACTTATTCTTCCTACCTAGCTGTAACTTCGTAACTTTGTACTAGTCTACCAATCTTTCCCCAGCACCACCCCACCCCCTTCCCTGCATCTGGTAACTACTATTCTACTTTCCTTTTCTCTCTCTTTTTATTTTTCTTAACTGACTCATGATAATTGCTTATATTTATGGAGTACAATATGATACTTGGGTACATTCATACAGTGTGCAACAGTCATATCAAGGTGCGTAGTTTATCTATCACCTCAAACATCTGTCATTTCTTTGTGTTAGGAACATTCAACATCATCTCAACTAGCTATTCAAAGACACACAGTACTTTATGACCTGTAGTCTCCCTATATTATTATAGAACATCAGTCCCATTCTTCCTATTTCTCTACTATTTCATATTCCCTGATTACTCTCGCCTCAATCTCTAGTAACCACTATTCTACCATCTACATCTATGAAATCAATTTTTTTAGCTTCTACACTAGTGGTATTTCTCTCTCTGTACTTGCCTTATTTCACTTAATATAATTTTCTCCAAGCTCAGCCAGGTTGCTGCAAATGGCAAAAATTTCCTTATTTTTTATGGCTGAATAGTATACTATTGTGTATATATACCACATTTTCTTTATCCAGTCATCCATTGGAGGACATTTATGTTGATTCCAACTCTTGGCTATTGTGAATAGAGCCATGATAAACAGGGGAGTGCAGGTATCCCTTCAACATGTTGGTCACCATTCCTTTGGATACATACCCAGTTGTGGGATTGCAGGATCCTATGGTAGTTCTATCTGTAATTGTTTGAGAAAGCTCCATACTGTTTTTCATAATGGTGATACTAACTCTAATTTACAGTCCCACCAACAATGTATGAGTTCCCCTTTCTCCACATCCTCACCAGCATTTGTTATTTGCTGTCTTTTTGATGATAGCCACTCTAACTAGGGTGAAATGATATTTCATCACAGTTTTGATTTTCATTTCTCTGATGATTAGCGATGTCAAGCATTTTTTCACATATCCTGTTGGCCATTCACTAGTCTTCTTTCAAAAAATGTCTATTCAGTTCCTTTGCCCATTTTTAAAGCCCATTTTGAGTTGTTTTAACTCTTTGTATATACTTGATATTAATCTCTTGTTGGATGCACAATTTACAAATATTTTCTCCCATTCTCCAGATTGTCTTTTTGCTCTGTTGATTGCTTCCTTTGCTGTGCAGAAGATTTTAGCTTGATATAACCCCATTTGTTAATTTTTTCTCTTGTTCCCTGTGTTTCTGAAGTACTATTCATAAAATCTTTGTTCAGTCTTACATCCTGAAGTGTTTCCACTATATTTTCTTCTGGAAATTTTACAGTTTGGGATCTTACATTTAAGTCTTTAAACAATTTTGAGTTGAATTTGGTATATGGTGAGAGATAGGGGTCTAGTTTCATTATTCTGCATATGGACCTCCATTTTTCTCAACACCATTTATTGAAGAGACTGTCCTTTCCCTAGTGTGTGTTTTTAGCTCACTTGTCAAAAATTAGTTGGCTGCAGGCACATGGGTTTATTTCTGAATTCTCTATTCTGTTCCATCAGTCTGTGTCTGTTTTTGTGCCAGTACCATGATTAATATAGCTTTGTAGCATATTTTGAAGTTAGAGAGTGTGATACCCCCACTTTGTTCTTCTGCTCAAGATTGCTTTTGCTATTCAGGGTCTCTTGATGTTCCATGTAAATTTTTGAATTGTTTTTCCTGTTTCTGTGAAGTATGTCATTAGTACTTTATTGGGGATTACATTGAATCTGTAGTTAGCTTTTTGGGTAGTATGGTCATTTTGATGATATTGATTCTTCCAATCCATGAGCATCGAATGTCTTTCCATTTTTTGCGTCTTATTTAATTTTTTAATCAGTGTTTTACAGTTTTCATTGTGGAGATATTTCATCTCCTTGGTTAAATTTATTCCTGGCTATTTTATTTTTTCTTTGCTATTGTAAATGGGATAGCCTTCTTGATTTCTTTTTCTGCAAGTTCATTGTTAGTGTATAGAAATGCTACTGATTTCCATACATTGATTGTTGTAACCTGCAGCTTTACTGAATTTATTAATCAGGTCTAGGAGACTTTTGGTAGAGTCTTTAGGTTTCACTCCATATAAAACCATGTCATCTGCAAATAGGGACTTGACTTCTTCCTTTCCAATTTAGATGACCTTTATTTCTTTCTCTTGCCTAATTGCTCTGGCTAGGACTCCCAGAGAAGTCCTATGTCGAAGGGAACTGGTGAGAGAGGGCATCCAAGCCTGAAAGCTTTTCCATGTTGAATACGGTGTTAGCTGTGGGTTTGTCATATATAGCCTTTATTGTATTAAGATACTTTTCCTTTACACCTACTTCATTGAGAGTCATTATCAAACAGTGATGCTGAATTTTATCAAATGCTTTCTCTGTGTCTATTGAGATGATCATATTTTTTTTCTTTCATTCTGTTGATGTGATGTATTACACTTATTGATTTACATATCTTCAACCATCCTTGAAATCCTGGGATAAATCCCAGTTGATCATGTTGAATAACCTTTTTGATATGCTGTTGGATTCAGTTTATTAGTATTTTACTGAGAATTTTTGCGTTTGTGTTCATTAGGGATATTGGCCTATAGCTTCCTTTTTTTGTTGTGTCCATGCCTGGTTTTGTTATCAGGGTAATGCTGGCCTTGTAATATGACATTGTAAGAATTCTGTCCACTTTGAGTTTTTGAAATAGTTTAAGAATTTTTAGTATTAGTTCTTCTTTAAATGTTTGGTAGAATTCAGGAAAGCCATCTCGTGCTGGGCTTTTCTTTGTTGGGAGATTTTTATTACTGATTCAACCTTGTTACTTATTATTGGCCTATTTAGGTTTTCCATTTCTTCTTAGTTCAGTCTTGTTAGGTCATATGTGTCCAGGAATTTACCCATTTCCTCTAGGTTTTCTTATTTATTGGCATATGGTTGTTCATAATACTCTCTGATAATCGTTTTGTATTTCAGTGCTATCTGTTGTAATGTCTCCATTTGCATTTCTGATTTTATTTATTTGGGTCTTTTCTCTTTTTTCCTTAGTTAGTCTGCCTAATGGTTTGTCAATTTTGTTTATCTTTTCAAAGAACCAACTTTTTGTTTGATTAATCTTTTGTATTATACCTTTAGTCTCAAGTTCATTTACTTCTCTGATTTTATTATTTCTTTTCTTCTACTTATTTAGAGTTTAGTTTGTTTTTTGCTTTTCTAGTTCCTTGAGGTGCATTGTCAGGCTGTTTATTTGAAATCTTTGTTTGTTTGACATAGGCATTAATTGCTATAAACTTTCTTCTTAATACTGCCTTGACTGTATCCCATAGGTTTTGGTATGTCATGTTTCTTTCTTCATTAGTTTCAAGAAATTGTTTTATTTCCTTCTTAATCTCTTCTTTAAATCATTGATCACTCAAAGAGCATGTTGTTTAATTTCCATGTATTTGTGTAGCTTCGCACATTGCTCTTGTTATTGATTTCTAGTTTTGTTCTGTTATGGCCATAAAAAATACTTGATATTATTAGTACCTGCCAGAAGAAGTACACAACTCCATATATTCCTTTATAAACCAAGATCCATGTTTTAAAGGTCTGGAACCAATTAAGAGCTACACAGGATGCATTCAAAAACATCTTGAATTCAATATATGAGCCTTCATCCTATCAACGTTTAACATACACATATCAAGATCAAGGGCCTACTCTGTGACATGTGCTAGGCATTTGGATATTATGGAGAGCAAAACAGATAAGGTCTGTGCTCTCAAGAAGTTTACATTCTAGTGGAGGCGAAGAATAAACAAGAAAACACACAGGTAAATAATATAAATAAGAAAATATCAGAAAGTGCTACTTGTTATGGAGACTGGTGATTGAAACAAGATGATGTGAGAAAGAGTTAGTGGGTACATATTTTAGTTGGGATAGTGTGATGGTTAATTTTAGGTGTCAACTTGATTGGACTGAGGGATACCTGGAGAGATATTAAAGCATTAGTTCTGGGTGTGTCTCTGAAGGTGTTTCCAGAGGAGACTGGCATGTGGGTTGGTGGACTAAGTGAAGAAGATCCACTTCTGTATGCGTTGGTATCAGTCAGCCTGGGTAGAACAAAAAGGCAGAGGAGAGGTGAATTCTTTTCTCTCTCATTCCTGGATCTTAGACACTTATTTTCTCCTGTCCTTGGGCATCAGAACTCCTGGTTCTCTGGCCACTGGACTCCAAGAGTTACACCAGCAGCCTCCCAGGTGCTCAGGCGTTTAGCCTCTGACTAAAAGTTGCAGTATCAGCTTCACTGGTTCCGAGGCCTTCAGACTCGGACTGAACCACACTCCCAGACTCCCTGGATCTCCAGCTTGCTGAGGGCCTATCATGGGGACTTCTTAGTCTTCATAATTGCATGAACCATTTATCCTAATAAATCCCTTCTCGTTTGTCTATCTATCTGTATATCCTATTTGTTCTGTCTCTCTGGAGAACCCTGACTAATACAGATGGTCAGGGAAGGCCTCACAGGACCAATGACATTTAAGGTGATATCTGAATGACAAGAAGATTCTGGGTAAGCAAAGGTCAGCTGACAGCATTCCAGGTATAAGGAATAGGTAGTATAAAGGTCCTAAGTTGGGCACAGACCAGGCATGTCTGAGGAACAGAAAAAAGACCAGTGTGGCAAGAGAATAGTGTGCCAAAGCAGAGGGGATAAGCAAGATACACAAATACATATAATACAAAGTGGAATTCTTTCATGGCTTATAAAAGAATATGAATAGGGTGCCATGAGAAATCAGGGAAGAGAGAAAATCTGGCATCGATTTCAAGCCATTGAGCCAAGTAGGGTGAGCGGTCATTGAATTGGCCTTGGGCCCATTTAGGGGCAGGACTGCAAGGAAGAGAAAATGCTGTAACACCTGACTGATGGAACAGATATACACCTCCTACTAGATTGTACTAGTTCCTCCATCCGGAGCCTGAAATAAACCTCAAAATTTCACCTCTGTTCACATGGAAAAACATAGAGAAAAAGTAACAACAGCATGTCACAGTGTAACTATCTGTCTTTCTAAAGATTCAATTAAAAAGTTAGCAACCAAAGCAGAATAATATGCAAATGTTCCTACCTCCAGTTTTCCTATTTCATTGTTCTTCTAGATTTAATGCCTTCTAAAAGGGAATCTTTGGTTTATATCTCTTCTAGGGAGAGTATTAACACAAATACACATGCACTTATACACAGAATACACAGAAACTAGTTCACACGAGCTCATGTTATACACACATACATACATGTGTTTGTGAGTATATATCTGTACATACATATATACAGAGGAAAAATTAGTGTTAATGCAAACTAAAAATTTCAGGCACATTAAAGTAAAAGTTATTTTATTTTAAAGAATAACTAGCTTACATAATAAACTGGAGCACATTTTCTCCTATATAAACCAAAATGTTTTAAAACTTGAATTTCAGTTACCACAGTAAGCATAACCCTGTTTCGTAGAAGAAAAATATGTGATCATTTTAAAAATTGTTCTTTGTATATATTTGGACACTCATCTTGTTTTACTTCAGAGAATTATAGCTATAGGAATAGGCTCTTCCTCTGCATCAACATATTCACTAATACGAACCCTTTAGCCTCTCAGGAAGGCTTCCCTGGTTAAATCCAGGGTTTCTCTGGTAGACCTGGCTGAGTTCCCATCTTCCTCTAGTATGTCCTTGTTATGTTTCTACAGGCAAGTTAATTAACCACTCTGTGCCTCAATTACTTAATCACTTAAGTTTGTTCAAAAAGACTGCCCACCTCATAGAGGTTTTCTCAGGATAAAATGAAATTATAAATGCATGTTATTTTACACAGCATCCAACCCACTGAAAGCATTCAGTGACTGTTAACTATAATTTTATTATTCATTTATTGGTGGCTTACTATAGTAAAATGCATTTTCATTATTATCACTAAGTTACTGAGTATTTGCCATGTGTCAAGCCCTGTGTTAGGTGCTGAAATACAACATTGAAAAAAGACACAGAATTTGTCTGAAAGAACTCAAAGGACAGATTCTTCACAGTATCCAACACAGACCAAGCAACACTCCAAGAGCTTTTCTTTACTACTTCTGCCATCCTCACATTCACATATCTGTCTGTGGGTGTATGTGTGTGTTACCATTATAGTAGAAAAAGATCACTACAACCTAGAAGTATAAGAAGGGGAAACAATAAATACAACAATGTGCCTTATACAATTCAATATTAAATTCTTGGTAGCCAAGCAAAACCAAACAAAAAATTGATACATTATGAAATTTCTGTTTGGTAAAAAGAATCCCATCCATAAAGTGTGACATACAGCAAAACCCCACAGTGCTATCCCTTCCAGCATCTGCAGCCCTGCTCTGGGATTCCTGTTACCTGTGCCCTGCCAGCTAAGGTAAGAGCAGCCAGAATCTCTTTCAAATATTATTCCATTTTAGTATCAGATTACTAAGATAGGCCTTACAGAATCTTTGTAAATGCATGAATACACATTGTTTTTTGGAGGGAGGTTGATGCATTTTTTGTTAAGTTTCCATTAAGTGTATTTAGATTTTCATGATCAGTTATTGCTGTGGATTGATTGAATTGTGTCCCCCAAAGTCCATGTATTAGAAGCTTAATCCCCACTATTACTGTTGAGTGTGGGAAATCTTATTATGGTAATTACAGTAATTGAGAGTTGGGGCCTTGAAGGGGTGATTAGATTGTGAGGATGATGCCCTAATGAATGGATTAATAAGTCGATGTTTCAATGGTGGTCATGAGTGTTGTTCTGAGGGCTTTAAAAAGAGGAGTAAGGAGTTAGCTCTCTCTCTCTCTCTCATTCTCTCTCTCTCTCTCTCTCTCTCTCTCTCTGTCTCTCTCTCTCTCTCTCTGTGCTCTGCCATTCTACATGTGAGGCCCCTGCATGTGTCACTGTCACCACCAACAAGGCTCTCACCAGATAGGTTCCCTGGACTTCCCAGCCTCCAAAACTGTAAGCAATAAATTTCATTTTCTTACAAATTAACCACTTTGAGGTATTTTGTTATAAGCTACAGAAATTGACTAATACAATTACATTACTGGTCTGTACAATGAATGTCCTACTTATTTCACTGTTGTGGGTAGGTGATGTGATGCCTGATTTCCACATGCTTGCCCACATTTACCAACAAAGATCTAAGCTCAGGGAGGCTCACCACTTGGCTGTTGTTAAGGGCGCCCCGTTTCTCTGCCTTTGGCCAGTCAGCTCTCTCATTCTGGGTCACTCCTTTGGCCATCAGTAATGTACTGTCTTCTTCTGTCTGCTTTAACTTTTCATGAGTTCATGCCTTCCACTTCGCTAAGCAGATTTTAAGGACCTTGAAGTCAGAGTACGTTGAGGTTATCAATAACTTTAATTTTATTTACGATCAAAATCAGGGATCTCAAGTTTTACGGATATTTCCTCTATTTTACCTAAAAATGAGGTCATAATTTTAATGCCTGTACTTGTTCTATCCCCATCGTAAAACACTAGTCCCTTCTTGTAGATCTTAACAAACAAATACACATACACACTATATGTAGTCAGAGAGGAATTATAATACCCTTACAAAGAATACATAGATAAATAGATGGCCAAAAATTTAGCTAAGAACATCTGTGAAATAATAAAAACAACAAAAATGTACCATTATTTGAGCATCCCCTATGTATCAGAAATATATGTTTTAAACCTCATAAAAATTTGGCTTTATTAGCACCATTTTATAGATGAGAAAATTGAGTTTTAGGTTTAGGAACACTCATGTTCTCACAGCTAGTAACACAGCCAGCTTTTACATCCAGGTAAGTCTGTGTATAAAACCCAGCTCTAAACGATTACATATTATACTCTCTTTTCTTCTTGTTGGCTAGATGTTATATATGATATGTTACTACCATTGAGCAGTGAGTCACCCTAACTTCAAGCTCTTGCTGCCACAGCAGCCAGTGACTACTATGTTCATCTGTCATTCTCAGCAGCCACAATGCCTGCAGCCCACAGCTTCCTGGAAGCTAGTTCCAGAAACACTGTAGTGTTGTTTCTAAACTCCTAAGAGAATCAGACATAGAACAAATGAGAGAGGGAGAAAGAACTACCTTTAGTTCTACCATGATAAGAGGTACCTGAAAAATATGCAAATTTTGCCCTGGGACTATCTTTCAAAGATCCTTTCATCTAAAGATGGCAGTACTAACAGTCACAAGAAAAGTACTAAATTTTAGTTTGAGGAATTATTTTGAGTTATGTAAATTATTTTAAAAACTTCTAGATTGGATCTACCAGAAATACTCTCTAACCAAATTTATTTCAGAAGGGTTGAAATTTTTTCAGGCTGACATTAAACCTGCCAAAGGTTTCAGAACTACTACACAAGTCATAATAAAGAGTTCTTAGTATACAGATTCTTATTTTATATTTATACTGCATGTAGTTGATATTTGGAAAAAGGCCTAGAAACCCTACAATTATAATCAAGTTTATAAATTCTGGTCTCACTTAATTATAAATCCTGATTACATTTTCTCTGCCAGATTCCTGCCTAATGTTCCCATTTGATAATGAGCTCCATAAAAGCTACCCAGTACACATGATTTCATGTGATGTTTCCCCAGGTACCAATGTACTCTGACTTGAAAAGATTACTCTGAGTCTGTGCATCTGGAATTGAATTTCCTGAATTCTGTCATTCTCTGGAGTGTTACGATGAAGCCTACTAACTAGGTCACATAAGTAGAAAAGGAGTTCTCCTAAGTAATAATGAGAATCACTCCTTTCCTAACATTAAGAGTACTTATAGAGATTTAAAATTTTACATAAACCTCGCTGAGTATGGCAAAATCTAGATACGGATGATAAAGATATTGATATAAATATATAGCCATATAATTTATCTCCTTCCAGAATTACATCCCTAGACTTAATGAAGAGAAGAATGTAGGACACTGTTTCCTTCCAAAGATGACTAAACACTATATCTAATAGAGATTTCTGACTTTTTTGTAGAGAAGTGTTCTCAAACTCCATTTGAAAAAGGCCTGTGAATTAAGCAATCTAGACAGCAACATTGAACTCTTTCTTAACAAACTCAGTCACTGCTATAAAGAACTACACACAACATACTTTAAAGTATAGTGTTATAATACTCAGATTAAACAAAAATATTTAGTTAGATATATTTTCTTCTGCACTGTATAAAAAAATAAATCTTATTTTCAGATGTTTTTCTTAGGTAAATAATCAACTTTTATTGGTTCTGATCTAAGTTCAGTCCCTCACAGCCCATCAAGGAAACTCCAGAAAACAGGACAGGAAGAAGGATCACTAGATTTAAAATTTATAAATTTTTGGTAATTTGTAGATAGGAAGGCACTCCTATTAACACCTCCCAGACTCAAGATCTCTTGAATGAAGCCAAAATGATGAAATGAGTTAGATGTGACACGTTGGGATTTAATGATTACCTAACTCCTTCCCCATCCTGTTTCTGCAACGAACAATGTTTAGTTCTCTTCTTTCTTACATACTTTTATTATCACATTTACACAGTATAGGTATTCCTTTACAAATTTTGTGCCAGTACAAGCAATGAGTTTAATCATTCTGCTGAAGATGAAAAACATTACAAGCTATTTTCACACATTAACAAGGAACTTCAGAAAAGAAGATGAGCCAGAACGAATGAAAATTGGAAATGAGTTGCTCTTGTCTCAGGGTCAGTCAGCTGATTTTAATAATTAACAGAGAGGGGTGAAGCAAATCTTGAAAGCTTTTTTTCAAAATAAGTCTCCGATCTTATTTAATGTTCCTTTAACAGGCATATTGGCCTTTCGTTTTGTGACATAGTAATTAGTGCTCTCTACAGTCCCGAGCCCAAGACAGGAAGGAATTATAGAGAAGAGACAGGTTTTTAAATGAAGAAAAATGTCAAAACAATGGTAGTTTACCATTTTTGATCTAACTTTTGGAGTGTTTTTATATTCAAACTACCTTGTGATTTGTTAGGAATGAAGGAAAGAACATAAAATGATGGCAGTTAAGATTTACACAGTACATTTCTATTCAGACAATAAAGATGTTCTCAGACTCTGATTTATAAACAAAATTCTGAGTGATACAAAACAACATTCAGACTATCAAAAGTCTAATCTAACAATGTCTATTAATATCATGTGTCTGACTTCAAGGAGGTTCATAGTATCTTTCAAGTTCCTGTGTGTGAAAACTAATAAGTGGTGTTTTGTTCTATGAGCATATGTGGCTACATTTTATAAGTAGAAGGAACAGGAATTGATACATTGTCACTAAAGAACAACACAAAAACCAATTTGTATGAATGCATGTTTATGTTTCCCATACACTAGAAGAAAGATTAAAAACTGTCTCATCCCATCTTCCCTACTGGTTCTAGGTAAACAAATGGCAATAATGGACTGTATGTATAGATATATCTTTTGAGTAAAGGTAGTGTGTGTGTGTATATATATATATATATATATATTTAAAAGGGGGTTGTGCCTTGAATGTAGTGTGAAAATTTTTGGAATCAAAATGGAGTCATTTGTGTAACAAAAAAAACCCTGACTGACAAGTAGAACCAGGGAAAGGCGATGAAGGAGAGAGCTCTCATGCACGTATGCCTGACAACAAGAACTATCACAAAATCACAAAGGATTCTGCAGAACCACAACCTTGCCCAAAGGCTATTGTACAAAAAATACGTCTGTGAGGATATCTGCCCAGAAACTGCTTGTCCAACCTCGAACTGGCATCTCCCTAGTTATTGATCCTTGTAGTAAAGGAAAATTATTCCCAAACACTTATGTAATCCTCCATCATTTTACCTTTAAAAGCTTTTGTCTTCCTTTACCTCCTTGAATATGCATATAGTTCACTGTGGCATGCACATTCCCATTGCAATGCTCTATTCCTAAAAAATATAATTTTCATTTAGAGAGGCTCTATCTGTTTGATCGTAGGTGAACAGTGGTAAATGCTCATGAGTTATGAGTGAAAGTACAAGTGAAAAAACTTCCAGAAAGCAGGATTGCCAGTTAAAATACAGGAGACCCAGTTAAATATGAATTTCAGATAAACAACAGACAATTTTTCAGTATAAGTATGTCTCAAATATTGGCATGGGACATCCTTATAACTTATACTAAAAAAATTTCATTGATTATCTGAAATTCAAATTTATCAGTCTTGTTGCTGCTGCTGTTGTTTTCCTAAATTTGACACCTCTACTAAAATACTGAATGGGATGACATCACTATATCTTAGAGAGCCACCAAGACACCACCACCATGTTTGCACAGGACCTTGCACTGTATCATGTGTATAGATTTGAACACAGGTTTTTTCTATCTCATCATATAGAAATCAAAGTGACTCTCTTCCAGCATGGTGTGGAGTCAATTCCCAGCATTGTACTTGCTTGCTGTGTGATTTTGGCGCAGTTACTCAACATTTGTTTTCCTCAGTCTTACTTGTAAAAATTGGGGATACTAATATCTCATAAGTACAGTAATGTAATTGAAATATTATCCATGACATGCTTAATACAATACTGACAAGTACTAATAGAGTTAGTAAAGTACAGGAATTAAGAGGGAACTGGGTATCCCAGATTGAGAGCCTGACTAAATCACTTCCCAGCTGTGTGGCCCCAGGCAGATTTATACTTTCCACTGCTTCAAGTCCTTTATTTGAAATTAGGGGTAATGATAGTAAATCTTTCATAGGGTTGTTGGGGAATTAAAAGAATCATTGCACATAAAGCCCCCATAATAACTTAATGATGAATTTAAACAATAATACTCTCGAGGATTTCAATAAATATTGGTTCACTAATGAATTAAATGCACAATTTACAGCCTAACATTAGCAAGTGCATGTACATTGCAGCCATATTTGAAATTATTGTGCGAAAGTTTTGCCTTTTATTTTGGATTTTGTGTTAAAAAATCACTATCTCAATTCTAGAATCTCTCAGGAGCAGAATAAAAATTTATATATGAACAGTGTATAACAGTGTGTTTCTTAGAATGTTTAAAATATAAATTTAGCAGAACTGCATATTCTCTCACTTGACTTGAAGTTAACAACCTAGTGCCTGTTTATAAACTGTCAGATCTTTCTTAAAAAGGTTTCTATATATCTCTTCATAAATTTAATATCAACCCTGGAGCATATGAACTGATTTAACTGAAAGATGTTTCTACCTGAAGATATAAAATACTCAACTGACAATATCACTGGTAAAAGTAGTATCCTGGCAGAAGCATTCACAATTAATTGTACCTGTATCTGGTAGTACTGAACATGATCCTATTAAACAAAATCCTATTCCTGCAACAAAAACAAATGCTTTAAAATAAAGTTGAATAAAAAGTTAGGAATGAAAACAGTTTGTCTTCTACTCTCTTTGCCTCCCTAAAGTATTTCTGTTTTTAGAAAGTAAAATGAAATTCTACTTGAAAAGATGATAATAGAGCAATAAAATTAGTGTGAAGATTGAATTAGAAACATCTATGAAGTCATATTAATCTGTAAACACTGATTTCCAGCACATTAGCAAAGTAACCCCCAAACTTCAGTGGCTTAATACAAAAAGTTTTGCTTCTGATTTATCTACAGGTCAGTGCAGGTCAGTGAAGTCTTCTGTTGAATATACTTCTGGCATCCCGGCACACTAAGATTCCACTTTGGCGTTAACAGTGGCAGAGAAAGACAGAGAGTGGAGAACTTACATCTGTTCATAAATGCTTCAGCCCAGAAGTAACTCCTATCTCATTCTGTTGACTAGAAAGTCACATGGTTGCATGTAACTAGAAGGGAGCCAGAAATTGTGAGAGATCACAAGGATGCTTAGTGAACAGTAAATGTCTCTGCTAAGAGGCTATCATCAACTAGTCAAGTGTCACTCTCACCATCACAGCTCTTCTAAAAGGCATGACAATTTACCAATCACTGGTCTATTCCCCCCAGTCAGGGTTGAGATAAAAAAAGAGAACAAGCTTATGGTTCAAGGAATTTAATTACTTTTTCCTAACCAGCAGTAGCTGAACATGTCAGCCATGTTGATATTGAATAATTGCCTATATATCTTGTCTCTCCTCACCATTTGATTTTCTTTTACAAGCTCAAGCAACTTGTTGTTTCCTTTAGTACAGATGTTTCTCATTTGATGTTATAAATGGGCTACTGAAAAGTTGTGCGTAAATCAGATTTTTATAAATCGAATCACATTCCCATTAACTTTATCTTTGCTTCTGCTTCACAGTAGCTCTGGACAATTTATCTTTAAATTAGTCTCAGTTTTACAGAGAAGAGTGACAGGTCAGAGGGTATTTCCCAATAGGCTGGGATAAGAATAGACCTTCGATCACTAAGCTATGCACTGTTTCTTTACACTGATGTATTTTCAGTGTCCATTTAAGGGATAGATACTTTTTGAAAATAAAAACAAAAAAGGAAAGGAAAGAATGGCAGAAAAACAATGCATAGGAGAAAGGAATTCACTTCCATTTTAAGAATAAAACACCCAATCATTATTACTTAATCTGAGTGCATGTGGTTTTTCCGTGGTGGAGCATAGTAGCACAAAGCACTGGAATATTTTTCATTAGATATAAGGCCAATCCAAATAATTAGAAACCCCATTTCATGGACTTACTTGATGAAAATGAAAAATTCACATTGAAACAAAGAAAGCAAGGAGGTATCAAAAAGGAAAAGTGGGCAAGGCATGTGATAATTTGTCCAGATGTGTGCTCCTCGACTAATTTTGTTAACTAAACACTGAAAAGAGAACTGAACAATACTTGTTCTTGCAAACTGAACAGTAAAATTCTCTTGACTTTTCTCTCTTTGCTTTCTTCCCCAGAATGATTGGCTATAGTCTCTGGTGACTTGGAGAAGAGCCATTCTAGCATGAAAGAGCTTTCTTTATCTGCTGTGTTATTCTGAGTTGTTTTCTCCTGTAACCCAACTTTATTCCAATGGTTATTCACTGATCCACAGCAATCATGGACTCAGAGAATCATAGGGTAGAGAGGGACTTAAAAGGCCACTAATCCTCTTTTGTGTGTCCTGAACCATATGAAAGGAAAGAGCAGTGGAAAATAAAAAGACCAGAGGATGAGTAACACAGAGCACGATGACTTCATGGGAACTGGGAACAGCTAAGATACTGAATTCCTGTGGCAGGATTAGAAGGACTAGTAGAGCTAAGCTTTGCTTTTGTAGTCACGTTTTTGTTCTATGTACATATTTCTCATATCTATATTGGTTACAGAATGTTATGACATGGCCCTCTTTCCAGTCGTACAGTATATGCATTAACTATGCTACTGCTTTGTTGTTGGGCAAATTGTCATTTTATGTATGTTAAATGTAGCAAAGATGCATGAGAATGGTAGTGTTTGATCAGAATCGACATCCTGTTTTAGAAGTTGGTATAAACATGAAAGGAGAGGATAAGAAACAGAGGTATGTTAAGAAATTAGAAAAAAACAGGGATTAAATGACCAAGGATTAAAATGCTTAATTAAGACTGGAGACTGGAGAACAATTTTGGAAGCTAAATAGAGAAGATAACTTGCCAAAGAATGAAGGATGCATGATGTCCATTACAGCCCAAGAAGCTTCTTGAAACTCAGGACTGTGCCTTGAGAGCCCCTGGATTAGTAACATGCTACTTAATTTAATATATATAAAACAAGACATGTTGTGCAGGAACATAAACACAGACAATAAATGCATATTAAACACACGGGAAAGGCTGCTTATGGGGAAAAGAGGAAAGAGTGAGTATTGGGGTAAAAGGCAAGCAATCCAATCAATCAGTTACTGAGAAAGGACCCTCCTTCTGAGCCCTGCAGTAATTGATGGACTCAGAAATCCCCATGGCCTCTGATGGCTGAACTAAGCAGGCCCGCAGAATCATTTACTAAAGTCATGGCTACAAATCCCACCTGGGGTAGGTTGCCATGGGGGTCATTGGGGCAGTACAGTGACCAGGAGCTAGGTACACCCATGAAGACAAGAGTTTCTGAGACAGAATATAGGAGGTGTCTGACACATCCTCTTGCAAATCAATGTGGCAATTCTTCAGGATTTTTACCAACAGAATTGCTGAGCCAATGGGTGTGTAATACTCCATTTTACTAAGTTTGCCAAATTGCTTTCTGGAAGAGCTATACCAGTTCATTCTTCCACCAGCAGTATATAAAGGGTCCCGTATCCTTAAATTATTGCCAACTATTGATATGATCTAGCTTTTGATTTCTGCCTCCATAATGCATATAAAGTATATTCCATCATTATTTTAATTTGCATTTTCCTGATTACTAATGATTTAGGGTATCTCTCCGTGTGTTAGAATTTTGTTTTTTTCTTCTGTAAATTGCCTATTTTTAACTCTTGCTCATTTTTTCTATTGTCCTTTTTTTGTGGTCTTGTTCTTTTTAGTTCCTTTGTATTCTAAATCAGTGCTTCTCAAACTATCTGATGTGAATGACACACTCTGATTATTTTTAACCCACTTTGATTATTTTTAACTACACAACAGTTAAATGAATGACAATGTTGGGGGGTAAATAGCAAAAATATAATTTAGAATAGACCTGGCCAGTTAGCTCAGTTGGTTAGAACATGGTGCTGATAATACAAAAGTATATACTGGGTATGTACAAATGCAATAAAACTATGAAAACCTAGATGGGATGAGTATGCACCAATCTCAGGATTGTGGTTCCCTTTAGAAAGAAAGAAGGAAGAGGAATGGAATAGACTGGCTGGTGTAGGGAGAAGAGAGAGATCAAAAAGGCTGCATATTTCAAGAAAAATATGAGAGTATATTTGTGTGAACGAAGTGTAACTTGTGCCATTGTGACAAATGCAAAAATCCTCAACATAATACTAGCAGTCAGAATGCAGCAACACATAAAAAAAAAATTATACACTGAGAAATGGGATTCATCCCAGGGAGACAAGGATGGTTCAACATACACAAGTCAATAAATGTGGGACACCATATAAACAAAATTGAGGACAAAAACCATGTGGTTATCTCAATAGAAGCAGAAAAATCATTCAACAAAATTCAACATCCTTCACGATAAAGGCTCTCCGCAAATTAATACATAATTCTATACAGAAGGAAAGTATCTCAACAAAACAAAAGCCACATATGACAAACCCACAGCTAACATCAAGTTGAATGGTATATACGTAAGAATATAATGGAATATGGGGACTATGTATTTTTAATATATAGTCTTTAGTCTTTTAAAACCCTGAGGAACAATGGGCTGGCCCGGTGGTGCACTGCTATAGTGTGCCACTTGGGAGTGCAGTGGCACTCCCGCCGAGGGTTCGGATCCCACATACAGACCGGTTCCCGCTCACTGGCTGAGCGAGGTGTGGGCATGATACCGAGGGGTGCGATCCCGTTGCCGGTCCCAGTCCGGTACGGGCGCGACACTGAGGGTTGCGATCCGTTGCCAGTCACGAAAAAAGACAAAAAGGAAAAAAAAAATGTAAAAAAAAGATTTATGTTATCTTAACAAAAATAAAGCCAAAAATTCTACATCGGTTTATTTTCCCCCAAGCGTTATTGAGATATAATTGACAAATAAAAATTGCATACACTTAAGGTATACAACATGGTTTTTGATATGTATATGTTGTGAAATGATTACCACAATCAAGCTAATTGACATATTCATCACCTCACATAGTCCCCTATGTGTGCTATGAGATGAGAACATTTGAAATCTACTTTCAGCAAATTTCAAGTATACATTATTAAATATAGTACCATGCCGTACTTAGGTTTCCTGAACTTATTCATCTTATAACTGCAAGTTTGTACCCTTTGATTGACATCTCCCTATGTACCCCACCTACCCCCCAGCCCTTGGTAACTACCATTCTACCCTCTGTTTCTATGACTTTGGTTTTCTTTGATTCCACATATAAGTGAGATCATGCATATTTGTCTTTCTTGGTCCAGCTTATTTTAGTTAACACAATGTTCTCCAGGTTCATCCATGTTGTTGCAAATGACAGTACTTTTCTTTTTGAAAGCTGAATAATATCCCAATTGTGGTGTGTGTGTGTGTGTGTGTGTGTGTGTGCGCGCGTGTGTGTGTGTGTACCACAAAAATTTAACAGAAAGATTCATATTATCTTTTTTTTTTTGCAGGCTGGCCGGTAAGGGGACCCAAACCCTTGACCTTGGTGTTATCAACACTATGCTCTAACCAACTGAGCTAACCAGCCAGCCTGCATATTATCTTTTGATTCTACTTTTCCTTGAACTTTTTAAAGTACCCTCAAATATATATATCACTATTATATATATATATAACATTTTCTTCATTCATCAATAGACACTTAAGGTGTTTTCATATACCGGCCATTGTGAATAACGCTGCAATGAATGTGGGAGTGCAGATATCTCTTTGAGATAATGATTTTATTTCCTTTGGAAATATACCCAGAAATGGGATTCCTGGATAATATGGTACTTCTAGTTTTTAATTTTTAGAGAAACCTTCATGGTGTTTTCCATAATGAATGTACTAAGGGGTTATTTATTAAATGCAAATAAAATGTAATGTTGCTATGAAAAATAATGAGGAGAAATATTGCCCTGGCCACAAAAAAAACCTTACAATCATTCATATATCGATAGTTTTATAAAATAAACATAATTAGAAAATAAAATCTGAAAAATATACAAAACAAAATTCAAATATATTTTTATTATTAAAAATAACAGACATAATATTACATTTTAATAAATATAATCAAAAGAAATATAACATAGGAAAAAGAAAACATGGATTGATTGAAAGTAATAATACAAGCAAATAATGTAGAGAATCACTATTACACTCAGAAAATTTTGCACCTCATAGTTGCAACTATAAAAAAAGTTACTTGTGAAATGGTGCTTCTCTATCAAATGATTATATGTAAAATGTAAATGAACACTTTACATATCAATCTTTAAATTTAAGTTTGACAAGTGAGCTTGACTCTTGAATGTCTATTTATTAATAGGTTAGTCCAACCATTAATCAATTAGTGCTATTGTAGGGGATAATGTATTTCTAAATGATTTCTATGATTCATTTTAATAACTCTCATAGTAAAGAAACCAGCATTATAAGGGTATGTTGATGAAAATATTAAGACATTTTAAAGCAATTCTGAAGACTCAGGATATTTATTAACTTTTACTCAAAATTAAGCAAGTGTTACATTTATAAAATTTATGAAATCCTTCATCTGTGGCCAGTTCCAACAATTTATCCTATAAAGTTACGGCTTAATTTGAATTAACTTTTAGTAAAAGAATTGGATTTCAGAGTCATAATTTTTATATGTGGCTCTTGTTTTGATGAAAAGTGAAATTTAAATTGTCCTATCAAATTTGTAAGGTTTTTAGTTATAGCTTTTCATAGATGTGCAACATCATTACTTATGCCATTGAAAGATGCTCTCTCCAATTATACTACAAAGTTGTAATAATCAAAACTGCATGGTAGTGGCCTAATGGAATATGTCATAATAGTCTACAAAAACCACGTGCTTCTAAGTTTCTAAATTTCCTTTTTTCTTTTCAAATTTATCTGCCGTTTTTTTTTTTTAAATGTTGCTTTTTTTTAATTGCATAGAAGTAGCCGGATCATTTAAAATAACAAATATGTGAGAAAAATAGGCAAGTCCAGATGCCCAATTAACATTTTTAACAACTTGAGACCACACTGTTTTCTTTCTTTGCAGAATCACTAAAAGTTTATTTTGTAGTAATACATTCTTGAAATAACTTTCCCCCTTGATAACCATAATACCCCAGCATGCAGTAACAGTTGGCTATGGCCAACTTTTATATTATCACATAATAAAGAAAATATCAAATTTAATGCACTTTTTATTATGCCACTAAGCACACTATTTAGTCCAGCTGTTGTTTATTTTTCATTGCAAGACATTCTCAATGAAGAATGCCTGGTGTGGATTTGCATTCTAGCAAAGTAGTAACTTTGTAACTACTTAGTAACTACTCCAGGATGTTTTCTTGTCATTTCAGAATACATTCCCCCACAAAACTTAAACTTCAAAGTATATTTATTGACAATTCAATCCAACTTCATTTTATACATTTCACAGCTAGTGGTGTTTATCAGCAATAAAGCAGAAAAAATAATTCTTCCTTCATATCACCATAACATTCATACTGCATATAGAGCAAAAAGATCACCATGATAGCAATGATCAAGTTTCAATAAACATATTTGTTAGTTTTGTCTTGTGAATTAAATTTCATATTATTAGCCAGGTTTTGAATATATCAATCTATGGTGTCATTAGAAAGTAATAATGTGAACTGCCTTCTTTGCTGAAGGTTCACCAACAATTACAAGCAAACATCCTTCATTAGTGTTTCAGGAATTGTTTGCAGTATTTTAGTTTTCTAAGCAGAAAGAGCTACTTTTAAAAGAAACCAACAAATCACTAATGTTTACATGTGACATATGAAAGATTTGATTGTATTGAATTTTTATTCAATGCCTTTTCTTTTAAAGAATTCTTGTGTTTTTCAACTTATTTCTCTATGTTTTATATGTAAATGCCATTTCAGTTCTAGAGGTTTCATTTCTTCATTAGCCAGTACAACTCTGCAAATAATACTTTGTGGTCTAGCTTTGCCACTAATTTAGTTACAAAACCATGCTCAATATGAAAGTTTATACTTCCACATAAAAGTAGTACAAATTCTTATGGCCTTAATTTTTTGAAATTACTTCCATCATCATCATTTGGTTTAGTATTTCTACCACATTCAGAAAATATGTATCATTTCTTGACCAAAAAAAAGTCTAGAGGAACTTGTTTCTATATATTTTAGAGTTAAAAATAAATAGCACAGCAAGAAAAAAGTAAGATACTTAGGAATAAACTTAGCCAAGGAGAAAGACCTCTACAATGAAAACTATAGCACTTTGAAGAAAGAACGTGAAGAGGACACAAGTAAATGGAAAGATATCTCATGTTTATGGTTGGAATAATTAATAAAGTTAAAATGGCCATTCTACTCAAAGTGATCTACATATTTAGTGCAATTCATATCAAAATACCAAAGACATTTTTCACAGAATAGAAAAAAAAAATCTTGAAATTTATGTAGAACCAAAAAGACTCCAAATAGCCAAAGCAACATTGAGAAATACAAATAAAATTAGAGGCATCGAACTATCTGACTTAAATTATACTACAAAACTACAGTAACCAAAACTGCATGGTACTAGCATAAAAACAGACATATAGACCAATGGAACACAATAGAGAGCCCAGAAATAAATTCACACACCTTTAGCCAACTGATCTTTGACAAATGTGCCAAGAATACATACTGGGGAAAGATAGTCATTTCAAAATGGTGCTGAGAAAACTGGATATCCACATGCAGAAGAATAAGACTAGACCTCTACCTCTCACTATATACAAAAATCATCTCAAGGTGGATTAAATATTTAAACATAAAACCCTAAACTATGAAACTACTAGAAGAAAACACAGGGGAAATAATCCATGACATGGGGCTCGGCAAGAATTTTTTAAATAAGACTTCAAAAGTACAAGCAATAAAAACAAAAAAAATTAAGTGGAATTATATCAAACCAAAAAGCTTTTGCACATCAAAGGAAAGTGCTAACAGAATGAAGAGACAGCCAACAGAACAGGAGAAAATATTTGTAAACTATGCATCTGACAAGGAGTTAATATCAAGAATATATTAGGATCTTAAACAACTTAACAGCAAAAAAAAAAAAAAAAAACTTAACAGCAAAAAAACAACATAATTAAGAAATGG
>NW_007728090.1:53309-195861 GCF_000696425.1 Galeopterus variegatus | reverse complement strand
AAAAAAATAAAAAAAAAAAAAAAAAAAACTTAACAGCAAAAAAACAACATAATTAAGAAATGGGCAAAGGAACTTAATTGACATTTCTCAAAAGAAGACATACAAATGGCCAACAGGCCTCTGAAAAAATGCTCAACATCACTAACCATCAGGGAAATGCAAATCAAAACAACAATGGGATACCACCTCACTTGAGGAAGAATGGCTATTATCAAAAAGAAGAAAGAAAACAAATGTTGGCAAGGATGTGGAGAAAGGGGACATTTGCACACTGTTAGTGGGAATGTAAACTAGTACAGCCATTATGCAAAACGGTATGGAGGCTCCTCCAAAAGTTAAAAATAGAAGTACCAGTTGATCCAGCAATCCCACTACTGGGATATACACAAAGGAAATGAAGTCAGTATTTTGAATAGATATTTGCATTCCCATCTACAGAGCAACACAATTTATCATATCCAAGATACAAAATCAACCTAATTGTGCAACAATTGATAAAAAAAAAAAATGTGATATGTATACACAATGAAATGCTATTCAGTCATTAAAAAAAGAGAATGAAATCCTATCATTTGCAGCATCACAGATGGACTGGGAAGACATTATGTTAAGTGATGCCAGGCACAGAAAGACAAACATCAAATGAACTTACTCATAAGTGGAATCTAAAAAAGAAAAAAAGTCGACAGTATAGAGGCAGAGAAATAGAATAGTGTTTACCAGAGACTGGGGAGGGTAGAGGGACGGAGGGTAAACAGAGAGATTAGCCAATGGGTATAAAATTATGATTAGACAGGAGAAATAAGTTCTGATGTTCTATCGAACAGTAGGGTGACAACGGTTAACAGTTAAGTTTTATATATTACATTATAGCCAGGAGAGGCTTTTGAATGTTATCACCAAAGAAATGATAAATGCATGTGGTGATTGATGCATTAACTAATGATGATTAAATACAATCGTATGTGTGAAAATACAAAACATAAGATGATATATAAGCATTAGGGGTTTTTATTTCTATCTCGTTTTCATTTGAGATCATTGTTCTCAACTTCAGCACGTAGGAGTTAGTTGGGAGCATACTAAAAATGCAGATTACATTCACTCCTCCCAGATATTCTCATTCAGAGGTGGGGTTGGGCCCAAGAACTTACATACTTAACAAGCTTCCTAGGGAATTGTGATAAGGTGGTCTATAGAGTGCACTATGAGAAACACGGCTCTAAGAGAAGTGGTATGACAGCAACTTTCTCACCACCTTCTAACAGAAGAGACCTACGGCCAGAGCATGGCAAGGGAGGGCCATAAAGCCATGTCCACACACAGATCTGATCCAGTTATTTTTAAAAATCCAAGCTTCCAACCAAATTTTCCAGAACACATACATAGCTTTGAACTCGTTCCAGTATTATAATCATATAAATATCTGAATGAATTAGGTAAAGGTGTGAAGGGGCTTAATTTTCCTAACATTTAAATGAAATCTGTTATAAATGTATCTGTAGAAATCACCTAAGCTAGGTGAGAATATCACTTTGTATATAGAAACTGTTCACACAAATGTGTTTTTAAAAATGCTCACATTCTCACAGTTTCAAATGCATGCTGCCCTATTTTGAATTTGTTTAAAAGCATGCCTTTGTGCAAGCGACATGGAGAGTCTTAGGAAACACAATGCTCGATAGCCTAAGGTACGCATACTATTTGTCTAACTCTAACTCATCCAGTTGCAGACCTCAAACTCATGCTTCCCCTGTGCCTGCCAAGGAAATCTTCATAACACGCCTGGAAGTCATTAAATACTTTCCATCTTCAACATGGCATTGGACTCTTTCTAATCTTTCTGCTCTAACTATCATGACAACCATCAGAACAAGAAATGTGCCTTGCAGTGTCCCTCCTGCTGCAGGTGCCGAAGTCACACTGTGCCAGTGCCATAGGCACAGAAGCCGGCCCACTGATATGGAGAGAACAACTTCCCTCTCACCCTTCAAAAGACTTTATGCCATACTCTGTCACAATTATCCCAAGTGTTAAGCTGCAGGGCAAAATTTTCTCCCAATATTGAATGTGAAAGCCACTGTCTGTTTTATCTTTCATTTCCACTTTCCCTAGGACTCAGACCAGAGAACATGGGAGCTGACCAGAGAACCAGCATCTCAAAACACTTACCCCACCCCTGAGCAAATATTGTCTTGCTTTGTCTTCCTCTGCCATCCACACACTCCTGGGCACAGTTTCTGTAATTGGAGTTTCAGCATCTCCTGCATCAACTCTCTAGAGTTGTTTGTAAAACAGGCAGACTCGTGTCCCACTCCAAGCTCCTGGCTCAAACTCCTGGCTGGGCCTTGGAATTTGGCTTATAAAAAAGCACCCTAGGTAATTACCATGCATACCACATTTTACAATCTCTTAGAATGAGCTAATCATACAATTCTACCCAAGGGCTTTATCTCATGTAGAAGCTTTGAGATTAAATAAGCAGTTAATCTCTCCTTAAAATCTGAGATTTAGATATAATTGCAGCAGTCTCCCTAAACCATTTAGTTTTAGATAGGGTTGACCAGAAAGAATCAAGAAATTTGAAAAGGCTTTATTTGTACTTGTAGGAAAGCATAATTTTATAATGATTAATTACTCTGGTGATGTTTCTGTTCTATTGCTTAGAAAAAGTGGTAAAAGAAAAATCTCCTAAAAACCTCTCTTTAAAATATAACAATAGACATGACCCTGAATTGGAATGAAAGTTTATGTACTTCATTTCTCAGAGTAAAACCATACACCAGAGCTAGCAGAGCTAGCACCAAAGATTTAGCTAAGAGAAGAAAGAAATCTAATGTTGGAGATAATATAGTGGTGTCTTCCAGTTAGTCAACAGCACAGATTCTGTGTGAGAGTGAGGTGGAGAGTTTACATATAAATGAAAAGGAAAAACTCATGGAGAACATGAGCACTGTTATTCTATGTCAGCAGTAAAGAGATAGCATTGCCTGATACAGAACAGAGCCTCTCCAGGGCCCTAGCAACACAGGGTCTAAAGCTCCTAGTGGGTCAAATCAGACAGGATTTAGAAAAAATCAAATAAGATTTGACTGAACGCTCTTTAGAAAGAAGCAGCAGTTTATGGGCCGGCCCGGTGGCGCACTGCTACAGTGCACCGCTTAGGAGCGCGGCGGCGCTCCCGCCGAGGGTTCGGATCCCACATACAGACAGGCGGCTCACTGGCTGAGCGAGGTGCAGGCGCAACGCCGAGGGTTGCGATCCCGTTGCCAGTCCTGGTCCGGTACGGGCGAGACACTGAGGGTTGCGATCCGTTGCCGGTCACGAAAAAAGACAAAAAAGGAAAAAAAAAAAAAAAAAAAAAGAAAGAAGCAGCAGTTTATACTGATAAATTTAAATGATGTTTGGTGAACATGATGTGGAATGACGTCTGCAGCTGCTGGGACTGATGTGAACTGGGGAATTGCAGTGGAGTTTTTGGGGTGGGGTAAGGTAGCAGTTCTCAGCTTCAGGTGGGTGTCCAAGGTATGAGTCAGGAAAAATCCAGGACCATTTCCTTGAGATGGAAATAAAGTTGATAGCAAGAATGAATGGGGGGAAGCCCAAATGAGGCCCTAATTCCAAATGGAATGAGAAGCTTTAGCAGGTGGTTTGTCACATAGTGGGAAACCAAATAGGGAGATCCACCTGTTTGGGGAGGAGAGCAAGGGATAGTAACATAGAAACAATTGACTTCTTCAAGTCTTCCCTTGCTAATGAAGATGGTGCTGCTGAAGTAAAACCAGGCACTGTTGTTTCTCTCTGGCTAGGGATTGACCATGGCTGAGCCTGTAGGGAGTAATTATAAGAAGCAATTGTTTCATTTTAAATACTTCTGGGCTGTGGGGTGGCAGAGGGGACACAGATAGATGATGAATAAATGTTTGCTGGAGGATCACTGAAAGAGTTTTGAACCAAGAGCAAACTTTTATTCCCATTCCCGAGAGGGCCAGGAGAAGGAAAAGGGGTTTAAGTAATTCAGTGGCTCTCCTATACGACTGAAGCCACTAACAATGCATGACCCATGGATATGCTCAGCTATCAATAGGAAAGTTTCAAAAAGTAACACATTATTTGAAATTGGAAATAATTTACTGATGAGAATAAAATTTCCAATGCCTTGAAGATTTCAAAGAAAATAAGAAAAATAAAAAAGGGGGAAATTGAGGAAATGTTTTCTTATATGTTGCAATGCTGAGAATTGGGAGAAATAATTTTATTAAAATTTATATAACACTGTCCAAAACAGAGACATTAGGTAGCTAATTTACATAATGTTCTTATCACTAGAATAGTGTTAATATGCATGAAAATATTTTGTAATCTTAAAAGCACTATATCTACCGGGTTTTTAATTGCCCTTCATATTGTGATGACTTGTGCCCTGCAATAGAGCAGGTCCCTTTTTGGATTCCTCAGAATAGCTACTCACTTCAAATGCATCCTTTGGTTACTAAAGTCTTTTCTCCAGGCACCTTGTTACTTCAAATGCAGCTAACATTTCTTATGTATTTTAAACACCAAGCATTCCTCTGTTATATGCAGAATTTTATATGCATTATTTCATGCAGTATTCTAGACAGTGTGCTTTATTTTATACCCCTTCATATTCTTCCCGGTAATAAGTTATGCCACATAGTACAAATAAATAAATTTTCATAATGGTTTACAAGATCAATCTTTTGAATTTAAAAAGTGAATCAGTTATTGGGGACCTAATCACTCTCTTAAAAAGCTGAGTATTTTACCCTGTAGGGAGGTTAACTCTTAAGCAAACAACCTCCCCAGACCACTCAAACCAGCCAATTGAATACCAGCACCTTTACTATACTTACCTTTTGCAAAATGTGCCATTCAAAACAAAAGCCCAATTTGTACTGGATAATTTAAAGCCTATCCATGAAACATAAAAGTTTTCATCTTTCTTTAAAATGGCTCAGAGTATATTTCTTTTCCAGACAACTCTCTTGTAAATTTTATGATTCCTTTAATTTTCCTTTAAATGAAGAGTTAGTGTTGAGTACTTCCCTGTGCCCAGAAAAGAGTCTTCATCTTGCCTCTACTAGATACTGTCTTGGGGAGAAACAAGCAGAGGTGAGGCACAATAGAAGGACATGATAGGACAACAGAAAGCAAATTTCACATACTAATAAAGTAACCATAAAACACTTTCAACTTCTTCAAATGAAGGAACTGCATAGAAATGTGATTTAAGAAAAAGTTTTCTATAAATACTGGATTTTTAAGATGACAGACAAGAGCACTTAATAAAACACGTGTCAAGCAAAATTCAGGCCAGGATCATTTGAGATAAAACAGTCTTATTATCATACAATCTATAAAAGATTAATGAAACCTTTAATGCAAAGCATTAATGGAACTGGCTGCATATGACCTTACCTAGTCTTTTTTAGGACTCTGGCAGTTTTAAGTAGGAAAAATAGCTTTATTCAAGAAGGTTTCTTTTCCTTCCAAAATTTGTTCACATTTAAGGAAATGCAGATATATGGGCTTTTCCCTTAACACATAGTGCGGTTATCATTCATATATAATTGTCCATAAAACTCCTTGAAAAGTCTATTAATCTCTTCAGTATCCATGAACTTAATACCATAATTGTTCTTAACTGTGGCTATACTGGAAGAACTGCTTGCCTGTTTTCTTGCTAATAACCCACTGGTTTTATGGCTGGATTGAAATAAAGCCAGTTCTTCTAGCAATAAAGGTGAGGGTGACCCAGACGAATTAGATAATTGCCTTCATAGCCTATTGATCTTCTATTTGAGGTCTTTTAGGTCTGAATATATTCTCTTTACTGATAGAGCATCACTTTTTTTTATCACTAATAGATTTAGCTGGAGTCTAAGAATATTAGGGAAAAAAGTAGAAGGCAGGATTGCATTAAAACATGCTTGGGTTCAAACATGTCTTCAGTTCCCAACATCAAGATTGCATATTCTATTACAAAACATGAGCATATGGCTTAACAATAGAGGACTTAATCATTCAAGTAGGTGTGTTGACACACCCTTAACTATGTTAGGCCTGCAAGTTAAAAGAAAAAATTCCTTCTCTTTGGAATAAACTCAGAGTTTGGTCAGAAGAAAGACACATTGTAGATACCTAAACATCAATGAAACAATAGAGGTATGCACAGCATATTATGGAGATTCAGTGCCCAGCAGGAGAATCAATGATGAGCACCCTGCAGCAGCTTCATTAGTCGAGGGTGTCAGTGAGTAGATCTGGGCCGTAAAGGGAAGAATCTGTCAGATGTGTATAGTAGTAACTATACATGAGAGACTGGACCATATTTTGATGGATTTTGGAAGTGACCAGCACCACTTTACACACACTTAGCACAAAATGGCCACTGGCCTTTACCTTACAAGAAACCTCGTGGTTTCTGAGAAATAGAAACTCCTCCACACCAGCACCAAACCCCTCCCTGATTATGCCAGCCTTCCTTACAACCTATATAAGCCCTCTCACCCCAACGCCAGTTGCTGCTCTCCATTTCGAGTGCAGCCCAGCAGATTCTTTTCCTTTAATAAAGTTTGATCAGTACCCAGCATTTTGGCTCACTTTCTTTCATTTTGATGCTGAAACCCAGGAAGGATCCTGGCCGGGACCTTTGGACAATCCCCTCTCTTGGGTTGATTGGCTCCCCAGCCACCCTTCCCAGACCTGCTGAACCGGGTACCTCCGGGACTCTCTCCTTTTGCCATTTCAGACCAACACATCCAACATTGGCTTCAATTCAGGGAGAGTCAGTGGGTCTGTCCTACTTCTATGGGTTCCTCCAACTACTTTCTACAACTACTGTCTACTTCCCAAAGACCAGGGACCTGGCCAAGGAAACCCCTCTCATGCCCCCCCCCCCCCCAGCTATTGGAGGACAATCCTCTAGCTGGTCAGTGGCTCCTCTCTCGAAAAGAAGGTGCACACCAATAGGACGCTCCTTGGTATTACCCTTCTTCTACTGGGACTGATCACTTCCTTTCTCACCCTCTAAATGGGATCCTCACAATCCAAACCTCCACACTCTACGCCTCTGGGCTGTCTCCTGGCCCACTTACAATCTCTCGGCCTCCAGGGAGACATTAAACCCAAACACCTCATTTTCTACTGCAATCAGCTTTGGCCTAAATACAAACTAGACAATGGATCCGAATGGCCAGAAAATGGCACTTTTGATTTGGTTACTCTCAGAGACCTAAACAACTTTTGTCACCAAAGCAGCAAAGCTGGAGAGATGCCTTATGTTCAAGCCATCTTCTATCTCCAATTATGCCCTTCTCTCTGTCTAAACTGTTCTACATCTCAAATTCTCCTAGCTCATGCCCGACCTCCCCTTCCAGATTCAGATCAGTCTTTTGATTGGTCAGACCACTCTGTTCCCTGACCACCTCCTTACACCCCAGATCCTCCACCAGCCCCTTCACCTTTTCCCTCTCTTCATCCTCAGGCACCCAACCCCTTTCCTTCTTCCCCTTCATCAGGTGACAACCCCACCTCAGCTCCGGCTCCATTATACCCCCTCCGTGAAGTGGCAGTGATGAAGGGAATTGCCTGGGTCCATATCCCCTTTTCTCTTTCCGATCTCTCCCAAATCAAAAAATGACTGGGATCTTTCCAGTCTGACCTGGACACATATCTTAAGGAATTCAGATATCTCACCCAGTCTTATGATCTCACCTGGCACGATGTTTTCATTATTCTCACTTCTACCTTGTCCTCCAAGGATAGGCAGCAGGTCTGGATAACAGCCCAACAATAGACAGA
Organism: Galeopterus variegatus; assembly: GCF_000696425.1. Classification (NCBI taxonomy): domain Eukaryota; kingdom Metazoa; phylum Chordata; class Mammalia; order Dermoptera; family Cynocephalidae; genus Galeopterus; species Galeopterus variegatus. The sequence continues at coordinate 188,037 of NW_007728090.1, read as the reverse complement.
AGAGGCACATGCCCCAAATAATAGGTGGCCTGTGGGAGCCATTGCCATCCCTCACACGGACCCAAATTGGGACTACCAGGCCAGGCACGGGGACCGGGATCTCCATTATAACATGATCACACACTTGATTTACAGCCTCCAAAAGGCTACTCACAAGTCAGTCAATTATGACAAGCTTAGAGAAATCACACAGAGATCCACCAAAAATCCCAGAAAGTTCCTCACCTGCCTTTCTGAGTCTTTACATAAATACACACACATAGACCCAAACTCCCCTGCAGGCATGGCCCTCTTACACTCTCATTTCAGTACCCAATCAGTCCCTGACATTTGAAAAAAATTAAAAGAACTTGAGGATGGTCCAAATATGACCCAACAAGACCTCTTCAATGCAGCTTTCAAGGTTTTTAACAAAAAGGAGGAGGAGGAGAAGGATCGATACAAAAGAGATCAGGCCAAATATCAGCTCCTGGCTAATGCTATCTGGGGATCACACACTCCAAAGCTGGATGCCTCTAGGAGCAAGCCACCCAGGAACTGCTTCAAATGTGGTCAACCAGGCCACTGGGTATGGGCCTGTCCTAACCCCAGGCTCCCTTCTGGGCCCTGTCCTCACTGCAAACAGTCAGGTCACTGGGAGGTTGACTGTTCCACTCTCCAGAGAGGGAGTGGCCCAGTCCCCAACCCACAGCCTTTGGTTTCAGGGCCATCCTTACTGGAACTTCTTGGATTTGCCCATGAGGAGGACTGATGATGCCCAGGCCCCAAGGCCCCCATGGAGATCACCACACATGAGCCCAAGGTAACTCTCCTCATAGCAGGTAATCAGACCTCTTTTGTCATCAATACAGGGGCTACTTATTCTACCCTTCCTGAATATGCAGGACCAACAACCCCATCATCTATCACAACTGTAGGGGTCACAGGATCAGAATACCACCCACGGACCACTCAACCCCTTTCCTGCACCCTACATCACACCCAATCACACACAAATTTTTAATAATGCCTCAATGCCTGACCTCATTACTGGGATGGGACATCCTTTCCAAATTCAAAGCTACCCTTACCCTAAACACTTTAACTCAAGCTACAATATTCTTGTTACAGGCCACCCCATACCTGGCACCTGAAGCTTCCACCTTCCCCTTCCCCTCAGACAAGGTTAATCTCATAGTATGGGACACTTCTTCTCCCTCCATTGCTATGCACCATTCCACTATCCTTGTCAAGTTGTGGAACCCCTCTTTGTTTCCTAAGGTCCCACAATACCCTATTGCTAACAAACACCTAATAGACTTAAAACCCATCATACACAAACTCCTTTCTTCTCATCTCTTATGGCCTGCCCACTCGCCTTTTAATACACCCTTCCTTCTGGTTGGTTCCTCAGGGCCATTAATGTGGCTGTTTTACCCATAATCCCAATCGTTTTAACCCCTATACTCTTCTATCCACAATCCCAACAACAACCCATTTCTTTCCTGTACTTCACCGCAAAGATGCCTTTTTTTCTATCCCCTTACACCCTTCCTAACAAAACCTGTTCACCTTCACTTGGACTGATCCTGATACATGTCGTTCCCAACAACTCACCTGGACAGTACAGGTTTTCAGGATAGGCCCCACTTCTTTGGCCAGGTTTTAGCACAAGACTTATCTGAACTTCCTCCAACATCTAGCACTGTTATACAATATGTGGATGACCTCCACCTTTGGAGCCCCTCCTATGAGTATTCACAGGCTCACACTGTTGCTCTCCTTAATTTCCTGGCCTCCAGGGGATATCGAGTGTCCGCCTGCAAGGCCCAAATTTCTTCTCCTTCAGTCACCTATTTGGGAGTCCTCCTCACCCCCAACACCAGAGAAATAACAGCGGATCACAAGGGTTTAACTTCTGAACTCCCTACTCCTACCACAAAGGGAGAAATCCTTTCTTTTGGGGGGCTTGTGGGGTATCTTTGCCTATAGATTCCTAACTTTGGTGTGCTAGCAAAGCCACTTTATGAGGCAGCCAAAGGGGATCCTGCCATTCCCTTAGATCCCACAGAGCCCTTTCATTCTACCTTACAGTGATTAAAATCTACTCTCCTTGCAGACCCAGCTCCATCCCTCCCAAACCTATCTCATCCTTTTATCCTATACATCACTGAAACCCAGGGATTGGCAGTTGGGATTTTGGGACAGGAGGTGGGAGATACCGTCTCCCCTCTTGCATACCTTTCCAAACAATTGGACACCACAGCTCGAGAATGGGCTCCCTCTTTATGGGCTTGGACAGCAGCTACCCTTGTAGCACAAGAAAGCTCTAAACTAACTATTGGACAACAAACAGTCATTTGTTCCCCCCATCATGTTCAAGACCTTCTCAGCCATAAGGCCATGTCAATTCTCTTCCCTTCCTGCCTACAACTTATCCACCTTACCTTCATTGAAAATTCCTAGTTCTCCTTTAAACCTTGCTCTCCCTTAAATCCAGCCACTCTCATCCCAAAACACTCACAACCCTTATAACATAATTGCATGGAAGCTTTAGACTTCTTTCTCAATTCCTTTCCACACATCATGCATGTGGCCCCAACATACATGGTTCATAGATGAGAGCACCACCTCGACACCTGCCCCCCCGGTGGGTTGTGCCAGAGTAAATCTAACACAAACTATTGAGGCTGCCCCCCTCCCCCCTAATTCCACTTCCCCACAGGCAGAACTCATTGGCTTCACCTGCGCTCTCACTCTGGCAAGTAACAAATGAGTCAATATATACACTGACTCTAAGTATGCTTACCACATCCTACACTCCTGTGTGGCCATATGGAAGGAGAGAGGATACATGACCACTCATGGATGGCCCATAAAAAATAGACATTTTATCAAGATGCTTCTTGAGGCTGCACAACTCCCAAAGGAGGTTGAGGTTATACACTGCAGAGGACACCAAAACTCCAATGACCCCATAGCCCAGGGAAACAAACAGGCAGATCTAACTGCAAAACAGGCTGCCCAATTACCAGGGTCCCCCTCTTCCTCTCCCAGTCAGGTCCTTCTCATGGCCCCTATGCCCTTACCCCAATACACACCTCAAGAAATACAACACCTCCAACAGTTGGGAGCACAGAGGAAGGACAACTGGTATACTCTCTCTGGTCGCTATGTCCTGCCTACCACAGAAACTGAGCAAATCCTTTTAGATTTCCATAATTCAGTTCATATACACTATGAATCCCTACTATGCCTTCTTCAGCCCTTATATTGCTCTCCCCACATGGCAAAGTTACTTAAACAAATTGCTCAAAATTGTCATTTGTGTAATCGTTGCCCCAATCAAGGTGGCCTTTGAGTTCAGTCCTTTCCCACCCACCAGGCCAGAGGATACACTCCTGGCCAAAATTGGCAAATTGACTTTACTCACATGCCTCCCCACAAAAAGACATGCTATCTTCTAACCTTAGTAGATACCTTTTCAGGTTGGGTTGAGGCTTTCCCCTGCACTTCAGAGAATGCTACAGCAGTAATGCATGCTCTCACCTCGGAAATCATCCCTTGTTTTGGCCTGCCCACTAGCCTCCAGTATGATAACAGCCCAGGTTTCATTTCCCAGATTACACAACTCACAGCACAGGCCTTACATATCAAACCGGACTTACATATAGCATATAGGCCTAAGTCATCAGGAAAAGTAGAAAAAGCCAGCTACCTCATAAAAACACACCTCACCAAGCTGTCCATGGAACTTCACCTCCCTTGGACCCAACTTCTCCCTCTAGCACTCACTTGCTTGCGAGCTGCCCCCTGCAGACCCACTGGCCTCAGCCCCTTTGAGCTTATGTATGGCAGACCCTTCAGTCTCACACCTCTCCCTTTCAGCTCATTGTCTTTAGGCCTTTATCTCCCTATTCTTTCACTCATTAGGGATCTACTTCGAGAACAGGCCAACCTTCTACTACCTCATCCTTTCCCCACCACGCCCTCAGATTTTAAACTGAGCCTGGGACAGCAAGTGTATATTAAAACCTGATTCCAAAGCCCCTCTCACCATGTTGGGAAGGGCCTTGTACTGTACTTCTCACCAGCCCCACAGCAGTAAAAGTACTAGGAAAGGCCCCTTGGTATCACTTATTCTTGGTAAAACTAGCCCCTGAGACTTTACCCAAAGAATCTGTTAACACCGAGACAGAGCAGTCCCTCTGCTCAACCCCCAACCCAACATCTCCTTACACTTCGTCCATTTTAGGACACACAATATTGAAAATTTCCAAGACCTCCGCTCTTCCCCCAATCCCAGAAGAAGGATGATCTTTCCCCCAAAGATTATTCTTTCACTCTTGCAGGCCTGCTTCACGTCCTTCACACAGGAGCTGCTCCAAGACTGGTCCTGATCCACCACCTCCAGTGAAGACATCCTTGAGTGAGTAACTGAATTAGCCTGGCAGGGCGCCCTCTGCAATTACACCCCCAACAAGATTACCCTCTACTCCTTTTTCCTACTATGCACCCTCTCAACCTCTCAGCCCCTGAACGCTTACCTTTTCTCTTCTTCTTGCTTCTTTTCCTAACAGAGGCATATGCTACACCCTGTCCACAACGTATAACCAAGGTCTTGGTGGATAGAAGGACACTTTCCAACCTCCTGTGTCAGCCACTCAGAATCCTTGGGGGAACCCTACAGGACACATTCACATCCCTGACTTACATTCCCACAACATGCTATGACCAGACTACTGCCACATCATGTTCCTATGGGGATAAAAACTATTGGATAGCTCTTTCCAAAGGGAATTCTGCTGGAGTCCAGTGCCCCCCGAAAAAACATTTCTGCTTCACCCAAACTACTCACCTAGGCTATAGTGATAGGGAGGACTTCAGCGCAAAATACATCAGACCCCTGACCATGAAGGGATTTGTCCTTCTTCTTGGTCCCTGCCTCTTTTGGTGTTTCTCTAATTTCTTACAGGAACATATGCAGGCTTTCACCAACCAAAAGGTCCCAGAATTGTTCCTGGGAGGAGGATATCAGCCCCTGAGAACAAATGACCCTTCCCCAGAATAATATAGCCTCCCCACATGAAATCAGTACTCCGCCACCTAATCGTTTTGTTTTTTTCATATCTTCGCCCATCTCCAGCAGGAAGTAGCTTCAGAAGAATGAGACCTTTGCCCCTTTCCCTTCTCCCTATACTCAAAAGGCAGGAATGATGGATCTTGGATGTGACCAGCACCACTTTACACACACTCAGCACAAAGTGGCCACCAGCCTTTACCTTACAAGAAACCTCGTGGTTTCTGAGAAATAGAAACTCCTCCACACCAGCGCCAAACCCCTCCCTGATTATGCCAGCCTTCCTTACAACCTATATAAGCCCTCTCACCCCAACGCCAGTTGCTGCTCTCCATTTGGAGTGCAGCCCAGCAGATTCTTTTCCTTTAATAAAGCTTGATCGCTACCCAGCATTTTGGCTCACTTTCTTTCATTTTTGAGACATAGTTTGAGGAATTTCAAAGAGATGAGTAAAATTTTGAGGGTCATCAGAAGGTTTGGCTTATGCAGGTTAGAACATGAGTCAAAAAAAATGACTTCCTACTATTAATGGGATAAAATTATACCAACTTCCCACCTCCACCCAGTGACATCCATATGGTGTCATAAAATTCCTAGCATATAAAAGAAATTTAACTAAAGGTAGTTTTTGCTGAAAATATTCATTTTTCATTCAACAAATATTTATTGAGAATCTAACATGTACCAGGCACTATTCTAGGCACTTGGGATATGTCAGTGGACCAAAAAAAAAAAACAGACAAAGATCCTTGCCCTGATGGAATTTACAAGCTAGCATAAGGGAAGGAAGCTTGTTACTTTTTTTATCTTAAATTTCAAAAATAAACACTCTCATGAATAAACGAAATGTCTAACTGCATTATAAGCTCCATGAGCACAAGGACTATATCTGTTTTGTTCAGTTGTAAATCTTCAAGAAACTACACAGGATCTGGAAATGGTGTGTACTCAAAATACATTTGTTGGATACGTGAAACTAATTCAAACTTGCCTTGCCTGACAGCAGAGGGTATTACTATGTTGTGTAGCATGTGAGCTTTTACATACTTCCTCAGGTTGTAAGATAACTTCTATAATTATTACCATAGATCTCATCCAGCATGACAAAATGACGAACTCCTCTTTATTCTTTTTTACTAGCGAGTTCTCTTTCTATATACAGTTTTTTAAAAAGTCATTTTTAATACTGGATTTCTTCTGAGTTTCTAAAATCATATAAACAGGGTTAAGAAAATTTTTCACATACCACAAGGTTGGTGGACCACAAACAGATATATTAGTTTCATAAAAGATGTAATGTGATGCATCATGCCACCAAGTCAGTCATATACGGCACACATCAGTTAGGTTACATACAAGTTAAGAGACCTCAGCCATCAGTGGAAAAAAGAGGTTCAACCATTTTTTTTTAAATGATACTATTATCATGTGCAGCTAATTAGCAACTAAAGTTGTAATGTATTTAATTTTCTTCTAAGTTTTCTATCTGCAAAAAAAAAGGATAAAAAGAAAACCGTATCAAAAGAGCTAGGTTGTATATTCAGTCCTCAGGCAATTTACTCTGGATGCTGCACAAGTTAATATTCTCTGGGAACAGATAACACAGTATCCACCAGTGGCACCAATTCTGTCAAGAACCTTAAAAAAAATGTAACCACTTCTTCTGATGAAAATAACCCTGGAGGAACTAATTATGAAAATTGAGAAAAATATACTACTGATGTCAAAGAATCTATTTAATTTAGATCTTCTTTAAAGAGGAATATTAAAAATGTATACCCTGAGATCACAGGGTATATTTTTTATCACTTTGTGAAGATAAAACTTCATTACCAGGAACACGAAAAACTACAGCAACATGTCAAGAAATATGGCTATAATCAAATTAATTGAGATTATTTCACAATGGCAAAAAATCAGAGATAGAACCTTACGAACCTTTGTTTTACTATTTACCCTACATTTTTTTATGTACAAAGTCAAAGTTAAAATATCTCAGTGAACAATCATTAATATAAATACTATTTTATAGAATTCTATTGAAAAAATACATATTGAGCTTCCGATTCTCTGCAAAGAACAGTTCACAGGAGCTTCAGGAAGGAAACACAGTCCTTGCTCTCCAGGAGTTTGCAGCTTGGAAGTGGGATGTTTCATTCCATTTTCTGTTATCTATAATGGAATACCTGAAACTCAGTAACTTATAAGAAAATGAAATTATGACAGTTTTGGAGGCTGGGAAGTCCATAGTTCAGGGGGCGCATCTGATGAGGGCCTTCTGGGTGGGAACTCTCTACTGAGTCCCATGGTGATGCTGACAATCGTATGGTGTGAATGGCAAAAGCCTTTTCATGTTCTCTCCTTATAAAACCAGCAGTCTACACCCATGATAACCCATTTTACCATTAACCCATTACTCTCTGAATGAATTAATCTATTCATGAGGGCATAGTCATCACGATCCAATCACCTTCTAAAGGCCCCACCTTTCAACACTGCTGTAATTTGATTTCCCGCCCTCCTAACACTGTAACAATGGGGATCAAGCTTCAGTGAGCTTCAGGGGAACATTCATTCCACAACGTGGGAAATAACGTGTAAACAGCAAAAGTCTAAATGTTAAAGGGTCATCAAAAAGGGTGCATGGTACTTGCATAAAATTATTAGAAAAAAAAAACTTTGGGTTAAGTGGTGGTGTTTGAAGGAGGTCTTGAAGTCTGGGTAAGATTTCTATATTTACATCTAAGAAATATTTGAGGTAGATGGACCATTTCAGCAAATACAGTTTGCAAGTGGGCATCAAGTGAAATAACACATGTGAATATGTTCTGATTCTATATGCATTGCTTTTGTAGAACACTACAGTTTCCAAGAACTACTTAGCTCATTACCTAATTTTAACCTTATACTATTCAGGAATTGTATGCAGTCAGGAACTGGCATCTCTAGTGTGTAGCTGGCTATAGGAGACACCTCCAAACCACAACTCAGAGAGGACAGGAAATTTGCCAAAGGCCATCATGCTATTGAGGGTATAATCCAAATTAGAACTCCTTATCACTGCCTCTCTACCTAGCTAAACATACGTGGACCACAATCCTTGTCTCTTCCTAGAATTTTAGTTGTCACCTAGAAAAACGTGGGTATATAAGATCAAGTCATCTCTTACCTTTGTCATGAAAACATTAAGGAAATGTTTTCACGTTTTCATAGTATTGATTTTGTCTTCATCTATTATGTGAAGGATTCATTTTATTTTATAGAGAATTAAAACTTCAAATGAGAAATTAAATTGTCATGAAGAAGACTATTTTATCATCTATAAACATGTAATTAAAATCATTTTTTTCAGGGCTGCTTTGTGGGTTAAATGAGGTAATGGATATGAAAGACCCAGTGCACAATCAATGCTCAATTAGTAATTTTGTCTCTATCTGAAGTTGTATCAATAATCTTAGAAGTCAAGTTTCTGTGACACATTTCTTACACAATTTGTATCATGTTATCCCTATTTAATTGATAACACTTTAGATGAATATAAATAAAATAGTCCACTCAAATGAATTCTGGAAATAAGAATAATTTATTCAAAATATCATTCAGTGAACATAAATGAAACCATTTCTGATTATTTTATGGTGAAATAATCTTGCCTACAGTGCTCAATTTTTGAGTTAACCCTGATGAAACTTCTGCTTCCCTGACTATAACTGGTTTGAATAAGTTGGAATGTGTTGGAAATAGGTCAAAACCCAAAGACAATTAACTACCGCAATAGTTAGTGGTTTAAAATAATCATTTTATTCTTCTATCAAAGAAAAAAATGCAAGTCCTCACGTTAGTAAAAAAAAAAGACTATATTAAGGGGGACTATTGCAGTGGAGGGGGGTATTGCAATATGCAGAACACTCAAAACAAGATCTGCAAGTGTCTCACAATGAAAACAAAAGGAATTTCTTGTACAGGGAGAAGTAACAATGCTAGAAAAAACTACCAAGTGGAGGAAAGCAGTGAGCAGGTAGCAGGATCCGACAGTTCACAAAGTGGCCGTTAATTAAGGGAGGGCTGTTCCCTATTTCTTGCTTAAGCTGAAGGGTAGTCAAAAGTTCTGGGGTCTGGGGAGAGGCAAGAAGCCTGACTATAGTTCGTCCAAGTCAGGACATCAGGCATTTTATTCATACTGGTCAGTGGGGATAAACAGTTCAGCTAATCATTTACAAGACAAACAATGGGAATTTGGTAGCTCTGTGTCTGACCTTGTAACAGGTCAAGGGCTGGAGGGGTGGGGGGCGGTGACCTGGAAGTCCTATCTGAATCATATGGGGAAGGGTGATTCTTTGCAGTAAGCCATTTCCCAGACCATAAAAGGGCGGGAAGATTTCATCACCATCAGGGTTTTCCAGCTCAGGGCTCAGGTGAAGTTCAACATTGTCAACATTCCTGGATTCAGTGAGTCAGGAATTCTGGCAAGATACAGTGGGGAATGGCTTATCTATGCTCCATGACCTTGGGGGATCAGGTGGAAAGATTCAAAGCCTGGAAGTGGCTCAATGCCTGGGTCCTGGAATCATCTTAGGATGGTGCCTGGGCTGTTGACTTGGAGACCAGGACTGCCGGCTGGAGCATTTCTCTGTGGCCTCTGTGTGACTGGGCTTCCTCACAGTATGGCAGCCTCAGAGGAGCCAGACTTCTTATATGACAGCTCAGGGCACTAAGCATGAATGTTCAAAGGAATAAGGTGGAAGCCACAATGTTTTTATGACCCAGCCTGAGAGGTCACAGTGTGTTATTTCTATAGTGCTCTGTTGATCCAAGGGGGAGCAAATTAGCCACCTCTTGATGAGGGAGTGGCAAGGGCACATTTTAGAATAGCATGGGAGAGGGAGATTTTACTGCTACCATCTTTGTAAACATGAGTATGATCTGCCCCATTTTTTCAAATCTCTGACATCATGGGAATATTTATGGGTAAAATAAACAGGAAAGTGGCATTTTAAGTAAATTTTGGGAAATAAGGATCATTACAAAATGCAATGCTTTTTTAGCTCAGACTCAATAAAATTTAAAAAGATAATTTCAATATCCCAGGTATATATTAAATTGTCCTTAATTATTTTTATTATTTTACTACTTCTGTTATTATTTTATAATATGTTTTATAAACACATACATGTTTAAAAAATTATATAAATGTACCATTTTCCCCTAAGAATAAAGTCTTACTGAGAGTTGGTGTGTCATAACCAACAAACTTAGTCTTTATATCAAGGCAAGTATAAATAAAAATTCTAGATCAATCATAGTAGTTATCCTCATTAGAAGCTGGAATAAAGTAGAATGCCCACTATCATCACAATAATTTCGGAATAAATCAGGAATAATTTAGCATTGTACTGGAAAGAAATGTACAAGACCTGTTGTACAAAAAAAAGTAAGCCCTTCTGAAGGACACAAACTAATATTTAATCAATGAAAAACTCATGTCTCATTCTCAGGTAGGAAGACATAATTTAAAAAAATAAATAAATAAATAAAAATTAAAAAAAATATAAAAAAAAAAAAATAAAGATGTAAACAGTCCCAAGTTAATTCATAAATTTAACACAATAACAACAAAAATATATGATTTCAGGATGGGGGAGGGCTGTCAACCTAAACAAATTGATTCTAAAGTTCACATGAAATTTTTTTTTTAAAAAGCCAAGAAAGTCTGAAAAATAAGAGCAAAGGGAGAAGTCTTTGTCCTACAAAGTATCAAAACATACTATAAAATACACAAAATTAATAGTATATAATTAGCTAAGCAAATAATTTGTTCATAAAATCAAACTTTCACTTCACATAAATTCAGTCAACCTGGTTTAGCTGGGGGTACCCTAGTACAAGATGCCTCATTTTGAAATTTTGTTAATATAATGCTTCTTCATGCAAATAGCAAATGGTTACTAATTGAAGCCACTTCCATTCACAGCTGATCACACTTTTAACATCCACCTCCCTGAAGTATTGCAAACTTCTGTCAAGTGTTTCATACTAAATATAATGTTCTCTTATCCCAAGTAATAAGAATAAAATCTAAAATTACATCTACTGTGCTATTTGTAGGTTACCAAATAACCCTGATGGCTGTGCAAGCTTTTATTTGAAATAGTTTTTCATATAAATTTAATACTGTCTTACACTCGAGTATTTAAACTTTTATATATCATGCATAAATTATAATGAAAGATATTGAAGCACACTACCTCCTCTCAAACCATTCAATCAGACTTTCTATCCTCATTTCTATATTTCAGTTTATCATTATTCCAGTATTCTAATCCAGAAATGCGAAATTCTTGTTTCATGCCTTCGTCTTCCTCATACCAGGATGGGCTATGGGATATTCCGTTGTACTCTCCCACTACAGAACAAAGATCTCCTTCATAAAGTCTGTTCTGCAGTGCATCAGTGGATTCCCCCAAAGTGAGGAAAACTCCCATCCCTACCTCACTTCAAAAGAATAAAACAAAGCAAAACAAAATCACAATAAACTGAAACCAGAGAGGAGAGTGGAGACCAGATAGCAATGAACATCGGATAAATCAGAAAAGTGGTGCTGCCATAGACAATAAGGGCAGCTGAACTGAGACACCTGCACTGAGCGGGGCATTTGGAGAGGGTTCAGTAGAGCACCTGGCTGCTGATGGGAACAGTCGCAAACCCTCTCTGCAGGGAGATATTCCTATTACAGCTGCCACAATTCTCACTGACAATGATCAAATAAACATGGCCTCATCAAGTGTCACCCAACACTCAATGAAACAAGCCATAATTAGTGGGATTCGGAAAACAACGAACAGATGTATACATTAAATACCTTAGATATTTAAAATATCAGCTGGAGAACATAATGTTTAAAAATAAATTGGGCCGGCCCGGTGGCGCACTGGATAGTGCGCCGCTTGGGAAGCGCGGCGGCGCTCCCGTCCGAGGGTTCGGATCCCACATACAAACCGGCTCCCGCTCACTGGCTGAGCGAGGCGCGGGAGCAACGCCGAGGCTTGCGATCCCGTTGCCGGTCCCCGGTCCGGTACGGGGGCAACACTGAGGGTTGTGATCCGTTGCCGGACACGGAAAAAAGACAAAAGACAAAAAATAAAATAAAAAATAAAAAATAAAAAATAAAAATAAAGTCGTGCATCACTTAACGATAGGGATACATTCTGAGAAATGTGTCTTTAGGTGATTTCATCATTGTGTGAAAGCGTATTATGAAAGGAAACAGCAATGAATTTTCCTATTATCTACACCAGCCATTAGTTGCATGAGTGTGGGCCCTCTCATTATGTTACTAAATCTCTCTGTGCCTCACTTTCCTCATCTGTCAAATGGGGATTAGAATAGCACTACCCCCACAAAGTTAAGAAAATTAAAATACAGGTAGAGATTGTGCCTGGCACTCAGCAAGCACTCTGTGAGTGTTAGCTAACTGTTACTAACTATTCTTTTGCTATGGAGATGGGTGGGAAATCATTCAAAAATGCATTCTAAGGTAAACAACAACCCTTGTACTTGGGGGTCAGACCTAATATGTCAAATGCTTGGTTTTCTATCTTAAAGGTCTGAGCTACCTTTGGGAGGGTCACCCCAAGAGTAAGCTAGGCACTCCTCCTCAATATATTTTGCAGTAGGTTTGTTTACATCAGCATCACCACAAACATGTGAATAATGCATTGCATGTTGACCTATGACATCACTAGGCGATAGGAGTTTTTCAGCTCAATTATAATCTTATGAGACCACTGTTGTAAATGCAGTCTGTTGTGGACCAAAACGTCATTATGTGGCAAATGACTTGTATAAAATGCTTTAGGAAATAAAAACAGAATTACAAAATGAGAAAGCAATAAGAGAATATGAAAATTACTTTGAACAAAATGGAAAATGGAACTTGTAAAAGTGAAAAAAATTTTGTAATAAAAAGTCTGCCCTTGAAATGTATCTCACAGATATATCTTTCTTTCCAATTCTATTTCCACTTTATACTGGTTTCTTATTAATTTACCTTGTATTTTAAGAAAAAAGTATGTAGTGCTGTGATGTGCCGCCCAGATCCTTCATTCCAGGATAGCAGCATTTATTCCCCCAGATCCTGGAGTGTTGCTAGCCAACAGGTCTCAGATAGTCCTTCTTTGGAACTTGTCCTTCGTTGAAGAAAGCTGCCTCCAAAGGTCACATCCCCCTCTCAGAGCAGCTCACATCTAATAACCTGTTGCTCTCAGAATAAAAAGACCAGCCACCCTCACCCCAACTTGAGACATCTCAGAAAGGTCATCCCAGCTCCAGTTCCTACAGGCCTGACTGAGGTCATTTTTTGACTGCATTGCAGTTCAACTGCCCTCCTTGCCCAGGCCTGTTTTCTTCATTCTCCCAACCGGTATTGATTCTGAGTGCACTCCCCAATAAATGACCCACAGGCAAAACTCTGTCTCAGAGTATGCTTCCCAGGGAGTCTGAACTGTGAGGGGATGAAAGCTCATCTCCAGCTTCAAGTCTCATTTCACTCTTTCAGTTCACTCTCTTCTAGCCTAATCTTCACAATTTGCTACCTTATACTCTTCTCTTCGACCCACAAAAACCTTCAATGGTTTCCCATTACGTACAGCAAAAAACAGTACCTTTTTCTCTTATCTTTTCAGACACTCTCTGGAGTGTGGTGACATCTTCTCTCTCCAACTCTACACCCCAGCTTCAGATTTCTCTCTCCAGACCACTCATTCTGTTTTGCTCACTCATGTTCATTTACAATTTTGGTCTGAGCTCATGACCAATTTCCTACCTGGAATTAACAGGCCTACCCCCCACCCCAAAACCTAAATTTATATTACGTATCCTTTAACACCCAACATAATTTCCAATTTCTTTAAAATAAAATGTATTTCTTGACGATAACAGCTCAAAGCAATATATAAACCAGTGGCATACTGGAGCAAACCTGTATGGATTTGTAATAGCTGATTTTAAATTTCAGGAATTTTTATAGGTGGTCAACACACTAGCAGCTTGAAATCAGCCATGGTGAGAATATTTACACCATAGAAATAAGTCAACACTACAAATGAGGGCTACCCTGAGAGCCAGTTGTTAAATCTTTACCAGCTCACCACCAAATTTCTCCTTCTTATTGCACAGCACGACTCTACTGCACACTTGGCGGAGAGCTGAACCCTGAACTGCTTTCTGACTTGCAGAGTTTAGTAGCTGTGACATCCCAAATAGACAGGATCAATTTTATGGCAGAGAGGATATTTTATACCAACTCATAAAACGTTTTTCCCCAGTGCCTTTCTATAGTAAGAATTCAATAATTATTTTTGTAAGAGCAATGAATCCTTCAGATTCATCTTGCACAGAGAACTCTGGGGGAAAACAACAACAAGGAATTGGTTTTGAGTTGTGTGTGTGTGTGTGTGTGTGTGTGTGTGTGTGTGTGTGTGTGTGTGTGTTTCCCTTCTCACTACTTTAAATTATTCACCCTGAACATTCTCCTACATTTTTATTTCAGTCGCAATATCATGGGCTTTTCTCAAATCCAATATAAAAGCACTGTATAATTTTCAGGTTCTGTTACTCTCTCTCAATAAGTTATTTTCTCTGTATATGCATTTGTTTCTTGTTTAATAATCGAGCCTTCCTTGAAAGGAACTTTTTCCAAAACCTATTTTGTTAAGTGTATGACTCAAGGCCTTTTTCTCCCTAGATAATCATTCTTTGCCCAAAAATATCACTTGTCACACTCTTGTTTCACCTCTTTTTGCCACTTGGGAATGAATTTTTAATACAACTAATGATATTCTTTACTTATTGTTTAAAAAGATTAACACAAAATAATAGTTGACTTCAGTCATTAGGATCTTCCAAGAGTATAAGAGAAAATAAAAGATTCATTTTCCTTTCTTTTTGCTGACACTCTGCATTGGCTGGTCACTGCTGAGACAGGTCGCTGCATATCACTTTGGGTTCCTGAACCTTGTCAAGTAAGCTGCTCTTTTGCCTCAGGCTCCAGGGCTGTGTGCTGTCAGCACTCTCTCACTCTGCTGGGTCAGCATCACAGTGGAAGCCACTCTTCCTTATCTCACTTTTGAGCCCAGTGGGCTGAGCCCAGAAGGCTGGGCCCTGCTAACTGGAGGGCCCTGTGTGACTTAGGAAACCAGTTATGGCTTCTGGGCTGCAAACACCCTGGCATGTCTCTTTTCAATGGCAGAACAGCACTACTGACACTCACTGTCCTGTCCTTGAAACAAGCTGCTTGGTTCTTGTCTTTGACTTTTCACACTTAATTTTCTAAATCAATGCATAAACCCTCATACTGGCAATCTGTAAAATGCACAGAGCATATCACTATACACATATTTTAAAGCTTCTAGCTCTGTTCTTACATAGCCATTTTAATCAAACTCTATGTACTTTAGGCATTGATCCCTGTTGAGTAATTAACTCCAGCAGGGGGAGGGGAAAAGTAATCATTATTAAATATTCCTAGAATATTCTTCATAAAAAAGGCTAACTTTCCAGGAAAAAAGAATTTGCCAGAGATTTATCCCAGCTGGCAGAAAGGCATTCTTCCTACTCCAGCCTTCTTTAGCTTTCATGACTCTCTTAAGGAGAAATAAACATACTCAACAGGGGTCAGGGCTTCAAGGATATAGATTTGGAATTCTGCAGCCTGTAAGACAATAGGGGACAGAGGGGAAGAAAAAACATACCACTGAAGATGCAGTTTTGAAGGTCATAGCCCTGAGAAACAGGCCCACTAAAAGACAGATTTAATCAAAAGATTATGTAATGCCACACCCTACCCCCACACCAGCTGGGCTTGAGTGTAATAACTGTATATCTGAAAGAGCCACAAGACCCAACTCTCTCTGAGCAGGAATACTTAGGGAAGCCCAAAGTCAAGAAGAGAGAAACAAACAAGTATAAAGGAATGTGAAGTCTTTGGAACCTACAGCTACAGCCAACATTAAAAATACTCCTAAAAATTTAACATAAATCCTCACACTAAAGAACCATTTAAAGAAGTTCCCATTCCTAATACAACGTACCCAGATGTCAACAAATAAATTATAAAGCATGCCAAAAAGCAAGAAAACACACGGTCTGAAGAATTAACTCAGATATAATATATGCGATGTAATTATTAGACAGGGAATTTAAAATAATTGATTAGGACGTTAAGGACTCTAATGGAAAAAGCAGAAAACATGCAAAAACAGATAGATAATGTAAGCAGAGAGATGGAAATACTCAAAATAAATAAATAAATAAATAAATAAAGACTAGAAATTAACACTACAACAGAAATAAAAAATGCTTTCAATGGGCTCATCAGTTGACTCAACACAGTATAGAATCAGTCAACTTGAGGATAAATCTACAGAAAGTTTTTAACTGAAATGCAAAGAAAAAATAATAAAAGAAATAGAATGAAACATGTAAGAACTCAGGTAGAATTTCAAAAGGTATAATATATGTATAACTGGAATGCCAGATGAGGAGAGAGAATAGAGTAGAAGAAATATTTGTCAGTAATTGCCAAGAGATTTTCAAAATTAATAAAAATACCTAATCACAGATCAGGAAGCTTAGAGGAAAAACAAGCAGTATTAAAAAAAAAAAATACACATCTAAGAATATCATCTGCAGAGTTCAGAAACCAGAGACAAATAAAAAATCTTGAAAGAGGTTAGAAGAGAAAAATACCTAACCTACGGAGGAAAGAGTATAGAATTTATGGGGAGCTTTTCCTCAGAAACCATGCAAGTAAAGAGAATGAAGTAAACTATTTAAGTGTTAAAATAATAAAATAAAAACAAACCCAGCAACCTAGAATTCTATATCCAGATAAATTATTCTTCAATAATAAGAAGAAACAAAGAAATAATCAGACAAACAAAACTGAGGGAATTTGTTGCAAACAGAACTGCTCTGCAAGAAATGTTAAAAAAAAAAGTTCTTCAGGCAGAAGGAAAATATAGGTCAGAATTGTATGTCTACATGAGAAAAAGAAGAACATTGGAAAAAGAATAAATAAAGGTAAGAATTCTTTCATCTTTCTTATCCTTAGTTGATCTAAAAGACAATTTTTAAAGTAATAAAAATAACAGTGTACCGGGTAATATAGCATATGGATAAGTGAAATAAATGACAGCAATGTCATAGGAATGAAAGGGAGGAATTGGGAATACCCTCTTATAAAATTCCTGCATCCTTAACTGAAGGAAGCTTGATTGATGTTAATTGCAAAGTGTTAGCGGGTTAAATTTTGTCAGTATCAGAACATTGTGATATATTTTCATATTGTTAATGGAGTCTAAAAATGCATAAGGACATGATGAAATTTTATGAACAGAGTGATATTTTAATGATTCTCCTGTAGAATTCTGATACTACTTGGTCATAATTTGATTACAGCACTTATATCATTGTATGGGCGGGGGGGAGTTGGTTAGATTTAATTTATCATCTCCTGCTCCGAATAAACTATTAACTTTGAGAAGCAGGGCCGCTATTTCATTCGCAAAATAACTGCTATACAAAATCAGTACTCAAAATGTCACCATCGACAGGCTCGGCTGCTCTCTCACACTAAACAAATGACACAAAAGTCCACAAGTTGGTGCAAAGATCAGAAGCTGTATTCAGATAACTGGCATCTGGGGGATGACCAGGCTAAAATCATCCCACCTTCTCATGCCTGTTTTGGGCTTTATAAGGAGGAGGGGAGGTAAAGTGAAGTAAGGGTTTTGTCCTGTAGGCAAAGGAGGAGGCTGGTCATGGGATCAGCAAAGGGCCTGAGTCAGATGTTAGGATCCCATGATGCACTTGGGTGCTTTAGCATCTTGGAGTCAGCTTTAAACCCTGGATATTTTCTTGGGGGTCAGAGTCCTTATCCCCTAGGGAGAGCTCAAAGACAATAACCTCAGACAAGCAACACTGGAACATAAAAATACCTGACTTGTACCTGTAACTAATATGGATGCAATTTTCCTTTCAGCAAGAAAGTGAGTTAATAATCAGGGCACTTTGCTTTTCTCTTGGAATTCCTTTGTTTGCAGTTGATTAGGAAAGGTAAAGAAAACCTAGGTTCAATTCTTAATTGTAGTTGCAAGACATAAATCAACATAGAGGGTGTGATGGGAAATAAACAGAAATAAACTTTCCAGAAGGATGCTTTTGGGGCATGATTTCATCCCCAGGCAGTTTCAAGCTTATGGTCAGTTTCTCAGTTCCTGTGCTAACCTCAATCAATTGATGATTAGAAGGTCCTAAGTTAACGACTAAGTGAAATTTTCTGCTTGGTCTTAGTTACCCCAAAGATGGCCATTCTCTGGTTAAGGTCCCTTTCGAAAATATATATGTTGTTAGATCAAAACCATAAAAATGGTGTTCTGAGTAAAAATTGTTTGATATATAATATTTCTTGGAATCTCTTTGACCTATTTCTCAAGACCTCTCCTTTCTACAAATACGGTACCAAGTAAAAATATAATCTATTAATTATAAGCATTTTTTAAATTATACTTGATTTGCATGTTGACCTCCATTTATATTTCTCCAAATATTTAAAGATAATTCATTACTTACTCCCCCTAGGGTGCAAGAAAGTGATTGGCATTTGTTAAAACCCAAAATACCTCAATGAAGTCCATAAGCACTTTGCAGAGATCTTTTATTGACCGCTTTATTTTATAAGGATGCATACTTCCTCAAAACACAGTAGTGACCCAACAGTTTTGTAAGGGTACAAGAAAAATAAATCTCATTAAACTCTATTAAAACAGAATTTAAATGTATGGCATATATCATATGTATAATTTACACTTCCAGGAATTTATTTATTTTTTTTGTATTTTAGAGATCCAAGTGACCAATGCTCACATTTCAAATTTCCATCTTTTTCAGAAATCATTTTAAGTGATGATATGAGGTTTCTTGTCAGAAGTGTTAAAATATACCCCAAAAGACATACTCTCTGTGGTTAAAAGAGACATTCAAACTGTTAAACAGAACCAAAGGACCGCAGCAGGGTGGAGGGGGCAGACACATATCACTCAGCTTGCAAATATGTGTTGCTATGTTACTGCTGTGATGTTTTACACTGAGTAAAAGGTGACTCTCAGAAGATAAGGCCAAATCAGCTGTGGATAGGGATTCTACATTGACCTTCAACAAGTCTATCTGATGCCAGTCATCAATCCCCTCCTTCTCATTCTTCGGGGCCCACTATGGCTCCAATTAAACAGAAAACAGAATCCATGGATTATCTTCTCCAGATAAGAGGGGCCATAGCAAAATCAGCCATGGCCAGTCTATGGAATCTGCACAGTAACACACCTTGGTGTTATAATTACATATATGTTCACTCACTGCCCATACATATAGCCTTCGCCATAAATATTCATAAGATTCCTCTAAGCTCACTGAACATACATGTAAACCTGATCCTGGGAGGCATAAAGACCAGTCTCTTTCCCTCCCTCTGCAGAGGTCATGCTTTTAGTCCTGCCAGAGGCTATGTTTCCCCACTCTGCAGCTTGTTTTTTTTTCCTGGAAAATAAAGCCTCCTTTTTCTTCTTTAGCAGATGCTGTGGTACTTTTTGTTAACAGAAGGCAATTGGACAAACATGGATTTCTATGACAGATTATAATCGATGTGCTTGCACCCCTACTGGCCTTGTGAGTTTCTTCACTTTAACCAAGTGTCTACTTACCTAGCACTGGCAGAGAAATTACAGAGCAAAAGCTAATGTAGGAAAACTATAAATCCTTGACTGTTAAATTCAAAATGCCTCAGTCCAGCCTTAAAATAGGCAGGATTTAAATGGAATATGATCTAGCAGAATCAACAACCACTCCCCTTCCCGATTTCCTTCCCCACTAGATATATACTAATGGCAGAAGAGAAAAACAGAGTTAGACCACAGGAGAAGGGCAAACCTGCACCCTGCCAGCTCCTCCAGGACAAGGTGTGGGGATGGAGGTACAGGGACAGGGCTGAACCTTCAGGATGAGTTCGAGGAATCCAGAGGAAAGAAAACCAAATACCTTTTTCCATCTTGATCTCTGACAGGTGGCAGCGTCCTCCGAGTCCCCTGCATGCAAAGAAAGTAAGAGAGAGCTGCCCCTCCTACATGACCAGGGATGGCAGAGAAGTAACACAGAGGACTGGCAAAAACACAAGTCTCATAGGTGAGACAAAGGGACATCAAAGCGGAAATTGGCAGAGACTGTCAGTGTGGGCCTCTGTGCAAACCACTAGCAAAAAGACAACAACATGGAATGGTTGAATATCCCAGTGTTTCCAGGGCAAGCAAAGGATGCCCATGAACTAGATGCCCTTTTCTTGTCCGCCAATATGACTCTGCATGGCAGGATGCCTGGGGTTCAGAGTTACTTTGAGAAAGAAAAGAAAGGAGAAATTCTAACTGTCTGCGTCTAATCTGGACAAACTGTGAAATGTTGAAATTTCAGGAGATCATCGATCAAGTGTTCTTCCAGCAAACAGAATGAGAACTCTCAATATAATTAAGTTCAGGCATAGGAAAACAAAAACTTTATAATTTGCACATGAGCATATGCTGTGACAATTGCAGCTCAGCACTTATATGATAATAATAATGAATTTTATTTGTTAGAAAATCAGAGCTAAGCTGAAAGCTTGATTAGGTGAGGTGCTGGCTGCCACAAGGAGGAGTTGATCCCAGTTTTGTGAGCATAAAAAGCACTGCAGAAACTGTCTTTGGGACTTCTGATCAAGACGGTGGAATAGACGGTCCCCACCGTCACTTTCTCCCACAATCAACCAATTTACAGCCACTAAAAAGCAATGACTGCCAAGCTGAGGCCACTAGAGCTCAGGGGAAGAGGAGGAGAGACCTACAGAGTTCATGAAGGCAGGAGAAGCCATGATGAGAGGAAGAAAAAACTGCTCTGACCATTTGGAGCCCCGACCACTTCAAGGCTGGCCCTGGTGGGCACACAGAGCAAGAGCTGGCAAAAGCTGCTGCTGTGCCCTTCATATGAAGTTGCTTGGAGGGTGCAGGGAAGAAGAGGGCCTTGGAGGCCCCCAGGCCAGCAAGACCACTAACAGGGTTCCTGTGGGCACACAAAGGAATGAGGAGCCAAAACAACTGAAAAAAGGAGCCACTCAGAGGCCAGTGAGTTATCACAAGGGACCAGCGCACAGTCTGTCCCATGGGAAGTGTTTGGAGTGGATGCAGTCAGGGAGACAGGCCCACTGGGGGAACACTGGGGCACAGCATGGACAGCTGATCTGCCCTCCAGTCAACACAGGACCACTCAGTGGAAACTGGTCAGGAATACAGAACTGCAGGGGTACAGTTTGCTGAAAAGACTCAGGCCCAGACCAGAGATTCCACACAACCCAGGTGTACTGGACCTCACAGGACCTGGAAGTACATACAAGGTCAACAATTAAAACCTGAACCGCACAAAAGGCCTTCTGCAGGGAATCAGCAGCAAAGCAGCAATTTAGCTCAATCACAGGGTTCAAGTGCTGGTTCCCACAGGAAGTTCCCCCACTTTAGAAGTAACCAAAGGACAACAAATTAGTTCCAGTGCAAAGTTTAAGTGGTGGGAATAGCAAATAATCCAGTGCAGAGCTGAAAGAAAAACCAAAAAACCCACAGATCAGAGACAAAGTTCTGACATTAACCAGTAAAGGTCTAACACCACCAAAGAACATCTATAAAACCTAGAAGGACTGGAAGCACCCCAGGCTCTCAAGCCAGGGGTGGGGAGGTGGGGCAAGGGCAAAGGGCCTCCACCATACCCCTCTGACATCAGCATCCAGCCCAGCAAGGACCACCAGGCTGCCACAGGAAGCACGCTGGGCTCCTGAGCTGAGGTGGGGGGGCACTGAGGGCATCAGCCACACCTCCCCGACATCCGCATCCAGTCCAGCAGTGACCACCAAGCTACCGTTGGAAGCCCCCTGGACTCCCCTGCTGGAATGAGAAGGGTGCCATGGTCCTCAACCATGCCTTCTTCTCCCTACTCCTCTTACCCTATCTCCCTTCCCTTTCCTCTCTTCCCCTCTCCCCCAACTGCTCTGCAACGTCTTAGAATGTAAAAAAATAATAATGATAAATAAATAAAAAGAAAAGAAAATCAAAACCTTTTAACTATTTCAAAGCCACCTCTCTACATATGTACTATTTTATTTGTTGCTCCTGACAACCTAGCAAGATAATTAAGGAAGAAAGTATTAAACTACACCCTAGAGTATAATGTGGGGCTAACAAGTGATTTCCCAAAGGTCAGTCTGTTAATCAGTGGGGCGAGACAGACCTAGAACCTTGATCTTTGACCACAAGTCTGGTTCTTTACCAAAATGTCACCTGCATTTGAAAGCTTTAAAAAATCACTAGGCTAAATTGTAAAATAAATTGAGACATATGCCATCTCTAGAGGTAAATTACACTTCTGAACAACCCCAAGGGGACATGTCCTGGACACAGCTGTTTCAGGGCAGGCTGGATCTGATTAATCACTGCCCAACTTGGCGTTTAGATCTACTCGTTCATGGACAAGCCCAAGAGCAGATGTAATATTTTACTCCTCTGGGTGTCCAAGGACATAGGATCCCACAGAAGAATTAATCAAACAATCTCACAATGAATTATTCATTTAAAATAACATATTGTACACACATTAACAGAACAGAACTAGCAAAAATTTTATGTTGCAACAATAATAAACATCTTGTCTCTACAAACTCTAATTTTAGTTATATAACTAAGTGATAGATTCATTAAAATTGTCTACAAGTGCTGTTATTCAGAGCTCAGCCATTTCTCAAATCTGTGAAGGCCAATGACTCTACATCTCCAATTTTCAGAACAAAACCAAATTCTGATAAGGTACAGTCCAATTCATCACCCTCAAGTCAACTCTCTTTCTCCCCTAGCAGAAGAATAAAAAGTATTTCTTCTTCTGGGAGTAGATAAGGAATCACACTTCAAGAAGCAATTCAACCACCAAGAGGAAGTAAAGTCTGTGTAATTATAAAAACACATTCTCCTAAAGACATAACGGGCTCTGTCAAAGTGCTTGAAAATCCTATTATAAGAGTTGGGGAGTCCCTGGAGGAGTGGAAATTACAGAATCTAAGAAAGCTTGATGTGCCGGAATTTTAAAGGCCTAACAGTTAGCTTCTGTTTTCTGTGTGCTCTTGAAGAGCCCTGACAATGTCTGACACTGTTCACTCTTACAGCTCGGCTTCCTTGGCAGACCGAGCCCTCCTCTGCTTCTATAGATACCCTTTTCCTTTATATAAGTTAATACACTCATTCAAGTTACTACCAAACTTTTAGCCTTGGGGATTCTTTATGCCCACTTGTTCTGGTCTATCCAGCATTAATTTTCCAATTAAACTCTCAGAAGGCAATCATGTTTTTCTTATTCCTAACATCTTAGAAGACCTTCACTAAAACCCCCTTACATTGACCATAGCACTAAAATACTAGGCAGAATTTGGGGTCCTGGAAGTAAGAGTCCATCTCATACATAAAGAAAGTAATAGCAAACAATAATAAAATTAATTATGATAATAACAGCAATAATATTACTACACATGTTTAGTTCTTAATAATGGATAAAAACTATTCACATATATTACCTTGTTTAAGAGGATAAAATATAGCCATAAATCTAAGAACTACTTAGGTTATTCAGGTGTCTCATACCAGTAAATGCTGGTGAAAGAGAGACAAAACACAGCTGAAGACTTGGCCTTGTAACACACTGAACACCACCCTAACCTGTGACCCAGGGAAAGTGAAAAGCACTAAGTTTCAAAGATCTACTTTAAGTTCATTTAGGGGACAAGACATAGTAACCAGTGGTGCACTTTCCAGTCATGGTTTAGGCAAATTGAGTGCAGCAGGGTTCCAAGTAAAAGGAATAGGATCTCAACAATGCATGCAGCATAATGATGAGAATTCAAGGGTAGAATTACATAGAAGTATATCGATTTCAAATGGCTTTTGCTGAAGGTAGCAGACTAAACTGAACTAACTGTGGCTTCTCTTATTGTTTATTAACTAGAATTCCAGAAAGAGGCAGTCAGGATTCCATTGCTCAGCAATGTCAGCAGGAACCAAGGCTCTTCCTTCTTTCTCATATTGACTTGTCATCCCAAGCTTTCCTCTCCTGCCACAACATGACGTTCCTGGCTTCAAATGCCATATTAGTGTTCCAGGCAGGAAAAAAGGGATGGGGGAAGGCTTTCTCCTTATAATTGGGGAAAGAAATTCCCTTCACAGAGTTTCTGCTTGTCTCATTGGACAGAATAAGGTCACATGCCCACTCAGAACAATCACTAACAGAGGAAAATGACAATTACAATAACTGATTTAAATTGATCATTATTCATCTCCTATACAAAGAGGGCTTAGAAGAATTGAAATAGGGATTAAAAATGAGAGGACGTGAAAATTCCTTCCTTCTTTCTTAGTACTTTTTCACTGCCTCTCTTCCCCAACCCCACGCTCATTATCCAGTGGGGACCAGCACACTGTTCTCAGAGTGTGCGACGCATGCCTGCCTCAGCTCTCAAAGAAATCCATGTTTGGGAGAAGTGCTCACATTCTGAATATATTTTGAATATAGAGTACTTCGTAAAGAACTAGATCTAGAGTGTGAACAAAAGAGAAGAGTTGAGGATGAGCCCAACTTTGGGGGGTCTACACTACAAGAACAACAACAACCAATAATGGGAAAAAATTAGATGAGTAGACATTCATTTCTCCCTCAACATTTAGACCCACAAAGACATAAAGGTCTGTTTGTCTGATTACTTTTCTTCTTTATTGAAGTTCACAAGGCACCAGCCATTTGGGAGCTGAACTCAGACCAAGGAAAGTGATGAACATTTGTAAGGACTGTTGAGTGTTTATAAGCCAAGATGATAGAGAAAAGAAAAAGTCATTAAGGCAAGGACCTGAAGTTGATGAATAAGGAAAAAAGTGAGTGAAAATATTTAAACATTCTGGCAATTAGTGATTAAAAATAGAAAACAAGAAGATGAATACACTTTTGTTTTTTCATGGTCTACAGTGCTGTGCCATCAGTTCTGCCTCCACTGTTTGTTCTCCAGAGGGAGCCCCTTATCACACATTTCTTCAAATCAAATCTAAGAACAGGGAAAATAACAACTTTTAAGCCTTTAATCTCATCTTAAACAATTAAGACTTTTTTCCTCCACTATTGTTCTGTTGAAATATTATAATGCAATAAAATCTAGGGAAGTTAGATTCTGAAGTCCATAGGGGAACAAGAGGGAAATAATATCCTTTTATGCCGTTTTCTGTACCTGCCAGAAACCATGCTGTACCTGTTACTTAAATTCTCTAAATGAATAGCACCAAAAAGTAACTCCATAAAATCAGTAAAACATACAATGCTTAATACCTGTCAGAGACCCCATCAATATATGAATGTATTACCATTCTATGAAGTTGCAACTGCCAGCTACTGAGATGACCGAAATAAACAGCCAGCCTCATCTTAATCTTCAAAAAGTACTTGTTCCTACTGTCATGAAAAATTCCTTCTCTCATATGATGGAGTTTGCCCTGTAAATTAAATCTCTCAGGTAATGGAAGAAATAACCCATGACACTGGTGAGGGAAATTAAATTAGAGTCACTAATAGCAGGTCAGCACAGTCTGAGCAGAGGTAATGGAAGTGACCACATGAATGATAAGCAGGTCTTCCAGAGGCTGTGACAAGTGTCTCCCCCGAGAGTGTGACGAGCATTCATCTAGGTAGCAAGCAATTCACAGTCAAGACACTAACATGTTTATAGTGCAGCTCAACCCCCATCTATGCCAGAGCATGTCAGCCTTTCTGAGGAGGATGTTCTAATTCCCTCGTGAAGGCCATTAGGAAGAGTTAAAAATGAGGATCCTTGGTTTCCAGGTAAATCAATTTCTCATCTCCTAGAAACCTTTCTGGCCAGAGCAGATGACCTTTAGAGACAATAAGAATCACAGAACTGTACTTAAATAATTTTATTTTCTACAGTGTAAGAAGGAGACAAAAGCAAAATTGTTCTGCAGTTCAACAGTCAGAGGGTGGCTAAAACAAATGGAGTTATTTTAGCTCTGTTGTTAAGGCTTGGGGAGCACGGTAATGCCAAAGACAAAATAAGCTATTATGGGGTAAAGTTAAAATGGTACTTGCATTTCACAGGTAGCCCTTCTGGACCTCAGCTGTGATTTACTTTCTATTGCCCAGTCGGGATCACTGAACTTTTGGTATAAACATAATAAGCAAGTGAATAACGCAGCTGCTGAAGAGGAGAGGAGAGCAGGAAGGGGCTTGGTGGAAGGGAAGAGAGCTATGAAGACTGACTTCTAGAATACTGCTGATGGCCCCATGGCTGCAATGTCATCTATTTTATTAAAATATGTTTTACTATGACCTCAGATTATAAACAATAGGATTATTTGACCATTTTAAAATTGGGGAATGTCTGCATTGCCTGAAACATTGTTTTGGGTACAAACAGACTGAAATGCGCACTTAAATTATTATATATCTGAGGTGGTAGTATTATGTTTGCCATCATACAATACTATTCCTAAGTGTAATGTCCTTAGAGCCACGACTTGCAAATAGAAATGATCTTTGCGTGTTCGCTATTCTATTTGCTTTACTTAGATGGTAAATAGGCATTGTTGGTAGCGATATTCAGTATTTTTCATTTACATAAAAAATAGAAAGTTAAAAAGTAGCAAGGATAAAAAGTCATTTATCATAAGTTAATTTTCCTCTTTAAAATAGAAGTTGATTTCTTGGTATATACAGAAATATAAAAATTATCTTTATTTTTATCAGTTCAATTTTTGAAGTTAACCAAGAAAAGAATCCAAAAACACTGGATTCTGATAATATTATGATATACAGGCACATGAAATGAACTCAAAACCATAGCATTTGAGTCAGGAAAAAGAAAATGAAAGGGAAGTTGAAACATTGTTTAATAGAATAAAAAGCTAATAGAATACCATTTTGGAAAACACATGGCCTGCACATTCTCTGAGTTTAGTAAAGCAGGCAAGATGAGCTTCAGGGAACGTATGGTAACATCATTAGTAAAAAACAAAGTGGAGCTGTGAATTTAAGTCTGTAAAATATAAATGGACTCATATTTAGTTCCAAACATGCACACAATAATTAGTAGTTCCCCAAAATGTAACTGACTGGTCCTTATGCTTAATCAGTGAAAGAAGAAAGAGATTCCCATTTAGCAAAGATTATTTCTGTGAATTATTCATTTTCAATTGCTGTTCTATTTTTATCAAAATAGAATACTGAAAAATGGCGATCTTTCAGATCTTAGTGGCAGTTTTCTTAGAATAGCATGCCCCTCCTTTCATATGGTAAAAAGATCTCTAAGTCTGAATTATGAGGCCAAACCAAATTAGAAACTAAGTAAAGAATATAAAATTGGAGAAAATAATTCTTTTTTCCTTTCTCTTTCTCTCTTTCTATATTTATTTATTTATTTACTTATCTTTACTTTTTGCTTTGTTTATGGATCTTTCCTTTTTCAAACTAACTGAGTAAGACTGATTGGTCCAAACCAGATTTGTTTTAAAATTAAATGAAAAATTTTTGTTATCTGTTATATACTAAAAAGGAAAACTTATTTTCACTCTCAGAAATGTCCACTCAATTTAGTGACATAGCAAATCGTTGACATTATGTTAGAACGTGGAAAAACTAATATTCAGATTTTAAATTTTGCTTTAAATTAACTTGCAATCTTAATTTTAACTTTTAGTTTTGCTTAAAAAAATCTATACAACATAAATCCATAATCTTATACATACTATCTATACACACATGCATACCCACGGAGTATCATACTATAGTTGGATTATGGGTAATTTTCTTTCTTCTCTGGATTTTTCTCTATATAATTTTTTTCTGCTATAAATGTATATAGTGTTTGGATTCAGAAAATGTTATAAAATAAATGTAAATTTTTATTCACTGATATAAAAGAGGATATGCCACTGTATTCTGATAATATTCACATACTGATAATTTTTACTAGGCAATCTTAGGTAAAATAATTTATCCAGTTAACAACATTTCACATAAAAAGATACAAATTTAGGAAAAATGCAAAATTAATAACATTATTTTGTAGTTAAGTACCTCGAATTTTCAGCCAGTCTTTGATTTAACCCACCAACTATGCAACATTTTATGCAAAAAAATACCATTTTTTCGTGAAATGAAGAGAGGTAAAACAATTTGATATTTTCCCCATATGAATTAGGTATTACTTAGCTGGCTATTACCTAGAACTAACTGACAGACTTTCTTGACAATACAACATGTACAGGGCCCAGGCAGGAAATATGAGTGAAGCGAGAAGCTGGGCAAGTACTAAACAATAGGGAGTGGTGGAGAATGGACCAGAAATTACTCTGTTCAGCTGATTGTTGCCATGTGGCAATGAGGGCTCACTAACAAACAGATATTTCAATTTTTTGAGAGAAGACAAAAATCGGGATTTTCAGTTGAGATCTACAGGTTTTTAAAATATTGTAAAAATCAAGCAAAACAATTATGCTGACAATTTATGGGCTAGTAGTTTGCAATCTCTGGACTGAATTGTTCCAGTCAGTGTTACACCTGAGTATTTTAAATATACTTTATTCCTGAACATTTATGCTTGTTGACATATCAATTGGTTGCCCACTCAGATTTTCACAAACTTTGTCTTCTACTCTGCAAAGACTAATTACTCATATTGTCAATTTATAGTTATAAAATACTTTGATAGTTGCCGGTATGTGAATTACTGTTTATCAAGAATCAATATTAATTTCCTAAGTCAGAAAGGTTTAATAAATCTCTAGGAGAATCTTCCTCAATAATTCTACAAGAGGTAAATATAGGTACTTCTTTTAAGAATCTTTAAAATAATTTGTTAACCTATTTAAATCTTACCTGTCTTAGCTTCTTTTACCCTAGTCATGCTTACCCTTAAGTGATTTCATGACTTATTTACTTCCAGGTTTGAAATACTATAGGCAATGGATTAACATGGTATTCATGTAAGTTCATGGCCTAACCTTAATACATACATGCTTCTATGTAATGTATCATTAAGGAAAAGACCATCACCATAAACCTTATATATAGAAGCCTCTATATCACATGAAATAGTCCATCAATCTGGCAATTCCTTTTATTCATTAATCATTTAATTTTAGTCTTTTCTCTGATTTAATTGAAATATACTGTATTAGTCAGATTTCTCCAGAGAAACAATATCAGTAGGATATACATATAGATAGATAGAAAGATATTTATTATGAAGGATTGACTCACATTATAAAGGAGACTGAGAAGTCCCTGGATCTGCTGTCTGCAAGCTGGAGAAACAGAACAAGCCAGTGATTCAATTGTCAGAGAACCAGGGAAGCCAATGGTGTATGACCCAGTACAAGTCCAGATGCCTAGAATCAGAATTGCAGATGTTCAGCTGCAGAATGTGGACGTTCCAGCTCAGGGAAGAGAGCACATTTGCCCTTTCTCCACTTTTTTGTTCGCTCAGGCCCTCAGTGGATTGGATGATGCCCACCCAAACTGGTTAGGGTGATCTTCTTTATTCAGTCTACAGATTCAAATGCTAATCTCTTCTGGAAAAACCCTCACAGACACACCCAGAAATAATGTTTTACCAGCTCTCTAGGTATTCTTTCACCCAGTCAAGTTGACACACAAAATGAATCATCACATACACTGATTTGCTGTCAATTAAAAAAAAAAAAAAAGTGATGCCAGTTTATAGATAAAGACAACTTCAAGATTCAGGCTCAGTCAGAGAATTGAGTGTTCTTGAATGTGTAGCCTTCACTCTATTGACATTAATTTGCCACCTTTTTATATAGTAACTATTATGATCTAGCCCTTGTCCTAAGTACAGGGGATAAAGCGAAGAACCTGATTTTGTGATTCTGCAGGATGAGGAAGACAACAAAAAATAAACAAGAACATGTCAGAGAATAATAAATGTTCTGTAAGCAATTAGAGTAATGTGATAGTGGCAGGGGCCACCTTAGATTGAGGTCAGGAAAGACCTCTCTAAGGACATATAAGCTGAGACTTGAATTGCCAAAAAAACTACCAACCACAGAAAGATCTGGAGAAAGAAAATTTTAAGAACACAGGGAAGGCCAAAATGGCTGGGGGCAGTGGGCAAACGGGAGGTTATTGAGACATAAAATCCAATTCAGATGCAAAGATTGGTTCCTGTGGGGCTTTTTAGGGCATGGAGGAGTTTGGATTTACACTAAGTATAGGTGGTAAGTTACATGATCTGACATCTTTTTTTAAAAGATCCTTCTGCTGACCATGTGTGAGAAACACTCTCACCAGCCCAAGGCCAAAGGATGGACACAGAGACATGAGGTACAGTGAAGCGAGATTTTAATTACAGCCTTGCAAGTTTCGGGTGTCTGATGGGCAGGCACACAGGAAAGGGCTGTAACAAGCAATTTATTTCCTAGTGTTCAAGTCCCTGCCCCCACCTCCTCATTGGCTGAGAGTACTACAGGGTGCACGATCTTCCCGGATGATGTCTAAAAGTACCCCAATTTACTACCCCCTTGTAGGAAATTTCTTTGTCTAAGGGCTCAGGACAAGCCCGTGAAAAAGGCCCACCCAAAACCCTGTGAAAGGAGAAACATTAGGAAATAAAGAGAACAATAAAGGGCTATTAACTCATTACCATCTCAAGGACAACTTTATCCATTTGAAGTAAACAATTAAGGGCTGGTAATCATTACCATCTCAAGGACAACTTTATCCATTTGAAGTAAACAATTAAGGGCTGGTAATCATTACCATCTCAAGGACAACTTTATCCATTTGAAGTAAACAATTAAGGGCTGGTAATCATTACCATCTCAAGGACAACTTTATCCATTTGAAGTAAACAATTAAGGGCTGGTAATCATTACCATCTCAAGGACAACTTTATCCATTTGAAGTAAACAATTAAGGGCTGGTAATCATTACCATCTCAAGGACAACTTTATCCATTTGAAGTAAACAATTAAGGGCTGGAACTCATTACCATCTCAAGGACAACTTTATCCATTTGAAGTAAACAATTAAGGGCTGGTAATCATTACCATCTCAAGGACAACTTTATCTATTCAGTGATGACTCCCCCACCCCAACTAGGAATGGGCTGGACCAGTCAGACAACTTTTGGGCTGAGTCTGAATTATTTCTGAAAATGAGTCACTCAGATTATTTTCTTACACTCTGGAGAATGAACTGTGGGGAGGCAGAAATGCAAACAGAGAATAAGTACTGCAGGCAGGGCTATTTATAGGTCTGACAATGTAGTGGTGGAAGTAACAGGACATGTTTCTGCAGGTAGAATCAATTTTACTTGCTAATGATTTGGATATGGGAAGTGAGGGGAAAAGAAGTGTAGACTCCTCGCAGATTATTGGCTTGAGAAATTAGGTAAGTAATACTGCTATTTACAGAGATGGAAAAATGGAGGAGAAACAAGTTTGGGTTTAGGGGAGGGAAACTAAGAATTCTCTTCGGGGGACAAGTTAAGCTTGTGGTGCCATTCAGACATCCAATGAGAAGCAGGGAGCTGGATATGTAATTCTGTGGTTGTAGAAAAATGTCAAGAGTAGGGTATTGATATGGGAGTCCTAAGTATGGTAAAGTAATGGAGCTGAATGACATTACCTAGAGTGAATGTATAGTTCAAAAAAGCAAAGAAAAGTAAGGAACCCAAGACCAAGCCCTGGGGCACTCCAACCTCAGACATCAGGGAGGAGGAGCCAACAAGAGTCTGAGAAGCAGCAGCCAGTGAACAGACAAAAAAACAGACTTTCAAGAAGGAAGTGGTTAACCCTGTTGAGTGCTGCTGAGACCAAGTAAGATAAGGACAATTAAGAAACTGGACACTGAATTTGGCAACAGCATGATCAGTCACAGAGTATCAGAGACAGATAAATGATTAGAATGGATTGAAGAGAAAAGGAGAGGTGATCTGTAAGAAGACAATGACCATAAACAACTCTTTCAACATGTTTTGCTCTGAAGATAAGCAGAGAATAGGGCAGTAGCTGGAGGAAAAAAAGTCTTCATTTTGTTTTGTTTGTTTTAATATATGCTGTGCTGATGTCACCCAGTGACCAAGATGCCTTAATGTTTCCCTCAGCTTGACTGAATTTTAGACAGTCTTTCTAACTCTAGTCCCCTGACCTCCCTTTTCTTAAAGCATTTACTTTAGAAAGACTGTAATTACAAACTCTTTCTCTGCCTCTTTGAGATGTAAATGTTTTTAAAGGCCTCTCACCAGTTTCAAAACCCAGGAATGTCTTTCTAAAGGACTCAGAAGCCATCTCTTTAAAATGTAATCATTGGGCTTACGTTCATAAAGCCTGTGCCCTGACCTAACTGCTGAAGTGTTTCACCTATATTTTCCCTTAGTAATTTTACAGTTTGGGGTCTTATACCTCGGTCTTTAATCCATTTTGAGTTGATTTTAGTGTATGGTGAGAGATGCATATCCAGTTTCATTCTTCTGCATACGGATATCCAGTTTTCCCAGCACTACTTGTTGAAGAGGCAGTCTTCCCCAATATAGATTTTTGTTCCCTTTGTCTAATATCAGATGGCCAAAACCCTGAGGAGTGATTTCTGGGTTCTCTAGTCTACTCCACTGGTCTGCATGTCTATTTTTATACCAGTACCATATTGTTTTGGTTACAACAGCTTTGTGGTATAATTTGAAATCAGGCAGAGTTATGCCTCCAGCTTTGTTTTTTTGGCTCAGGATTGCTTTGGCTATTCAGGATCTTTTGTTTTTCCATATGAAAGTTAAGATTGAACACAAGCCTGAAAGCACAAGAAGCAAACGAAAAAATAAACAAATGGGACTATATCAAACTAAAGAGCTTCTGCACAGCAAAAGAAACAATCAACAGAGTGAAAAGACAACCGACAGAGTGGGAGAAAATTTTTGCCAACTATGCATCCAACAAAGGACTAATATCCAGAATATATGTAGAACTCAAGCAATTATACAGTAAAAAAATAAATGATGCAATTAAAAAATGGGCAAAGGAGCTGAATAGACATTTTTCAAAGGAAGACATACAAGTGGCCAACAGCTACATGAAAAAATGCTCAACATCACTAGTCATAAGGGAAATGCAAATTAAAACCACATTGAGATACCACCTCACTCCAGTTAGACTGGCTATAATCAAAAAGACAGTGAATAACAAATGCTGGTGAGGGTATGGAGAAAAGGGAACACTACTGCACTGTTGGTGGGACTGTAAATTAGTACAACCACTTTGGAAGACAATTTGGAGATTTCTCAAACACCTACAGATAGATCTTCCACATGATCCAGCAATCCCTCTTCTGGGTATATATCCAGAGGAATGGAAATCATCATGTCAAAGAGATACCTACACTCCCATGTTTAACGCAGCTCTGTTTACAATAGCCAAGATATGAAACCAACCTAAATAGATGATTGGATAAGGAAACTGTGGTATATATATACTATGGAATATTACCCTGCCATAAAAAAGAATGAAATACTCCCATTTGCAACAACATGGATGAACCTGGAGAAACTTATGTTGAGTGAAACAAGCAAAGCACAGAGGGATAAATACCGCATGTGCTCACTCACATGTTGGAGCTAAGAGAGAAAGGAACACAGGAAAGACCACAGTAGTTCCGTGATCCAACAGAGGGAGGGAACATTCCTAGGGCTACAAAGTGGAGTGGAAGGGAGAGGGGAAGGAAGAGGGAGGTTGGGGGATAATTGGGAGGAGTCAAAGGGTACAAAACTAATTTCTGGTAATGCGTATGCTGCCTGTATGAATCTGGCCCTCAGATCATGGGCAGGAGGGGGGACAATTAGCTTTGTATCTCAGGAATATTCTTAATAAATAATAAAAATTAAAAAACAATAATTTTTTTTAAAAATGTAATCATCAAGGAAGATAGCACCCCTGTCTCTCAGTTTGCGGGCAGGGGCAGGGGCAGGGAGAGTGTGGAGTGAGGACGTTGAGGAGGTGGGTAGTAGCCTAACTACCTCTTCTCATAAAGAAGTTGATTAGCAAACACAGATGACTTATAACCTGCCCATACCTTTCCACCAGCTCTGCCAAACTTTTAAAACCCTACTGCTCTTTCTTTTGGTGGAGTTTCAGCTTCTGGGCTCCCTCTCCTATTGCAATAGCCTTGAGTAAAGTCTTCCTTGCCTGTTTAACTTTGTCCAGGACAATTTTTGCTTTGACACTGACTGGCCCTCTGGAGTCTCTCTCCACTTCCTCAATGTGCTCTCTTGCCTTCTCCGTTCCTTGAGCTCTGCCAGTGGAGAACGTGGCAGGAGATCTGAGAGGGAGGGAGGAGAGAGAGGGTGGTGGATTTTTCTCTCTCCCCCTTAGTCTGTTCCTATGAGGTCACAGACTGTTGGCTGTGCCCCTCCCCTCAACCAGAGGGCAGGACTCCTTTCAGGAAGCTTCTCCACACAGCTCTCTCTGACTCCAGCAGGTAATCGCTCATTTCCCTCACCTTTCAGGCCCAGGAGGTTTTTAAAAAAGTAGGTGTGGGGCTGTGGAGGAGCCTTACTTCCCTGGCACAACAGTGCCTCCCATGGTGTCCCTACCGCGTCCTATTCACCCCTGTGTGAACAGTCCCTTTATTAAATTTTTCTCAAGTGTGCCTATTTCCGTGTGCCATTTTCTTCCTGCAGATGTTGGAAATAAATTGAAATGTAGGGGGGACATAGAATATAAGTAGTAGAATTGTAAAAAAATATATAACCTTAATGTACACAGTCTTGTAACAATGCATAAGCAACGCAGCTTATCAGGGGCCGTGACAAGGGTCAGGCCTGAGCACACTAAACAATGCATAAGCAATGCAGCTTATCAGGGGCCATGACAAAGGTCAGGCCCGAGCACACTAAACATTAATAGCCCCCACCAGTTTCAGAAAGGCCACCAAGCCAGACCCCGGGGAAGGTAAACAATTGAGAAATGCACTAAAGGGGTGCCAGCCTGCTAAAACCCACCTGTAAACCCAAAAGGCGCCAGCTGAAGCCCACCTGTAAATCTAAAAGCACCAGAGATAACCAACAGTTGATCTTATCACAATATCCGTTCAAAAAACTGTATAAAAGCTGCTTGCATTGTGAATTCGGGGCCACTCCTATCCTGAAAACGGGGCGACCTCCAGCATGCCGGAAATAAAAACCTCTTGCTTGTGCATCGATCTCTGTGCCTCCTGGTCTTTGCGAGATGAGCCTTCCCATCAAGTTAAGATTTGTGCTTTTGGGCCGGTCTTACACAGACATGCTGATACATAAGCCAAGGAGAATGATTCAGTCATTGATGATGCTGAAAGACTAGAGGATAACTGTAGGAGCAAAGTTCTTGAGCAGATGACGTAGAATGGGATGTAAGAAAACAAATGGAAGGGCTGGCATTTGATGGGAGCACTGTAATAACAGAAAAGGCAGAAGTTGAAAGTTCAGATGCAGAGTGGCTGGTACATCTGATGGTGAGAAGACAAATAAGTTCAAGTCTGTTTGCTTCTAAATGTCTCATAGTTGCAAGGTCAGAAACAGGTAGATATAGAGGAGCTTTGAAGGGAGAGGTAATATAGACTTTGTGAGAGTAGAAGAGCTAAAGCATGTTAGGCAAACTACAAATGCAGGGAAATGTTCAGTGCACTTTGAGATTTGCATTCACAATTTTAGATGGAAGCCATTCAGCAGGATTGGTAGTTCTTTCTCCTGCATGCAGATTAGACAGATAGTGAGCTTAACCAGGGTCAGAGGTTGTCTAAACTGGCCTGATAGTAGCAAAGAAAGATGAGGAAGTTAAGCAGTTTTCAAGGGATTGAAAATAATAATATACCACAGAATCTGGCCAGGATACAGTAAAAAGCTAGGATCTAATATCACAGAAAGATATCATATAAAAGGTATAAATGCTTACAATAGGATAGAGAAAAATGTAATAAAAGTGTGCCTAACAAAACTAATACTTACTATCGATTTTCTTTTGTCAGAATAAAAAAAAAACAAGTTTTTATTTTATCTTCTAACATGGGAAAGGAAGACATGAAAGCGGATAACCCACATGTAGTTATTGATTATTTGTGTCTGAACAGAAGAATGCTAAGTAGAAAAGCAGGGTACAAACCACTAAAGCAGAAGGAAAAGAATGTGTGCCATTCAGTTTTCTGATTCCGTTCAACTCTAAAGAAACAAAGATGAATGAATGGGCCTGAGGCTACTGAAAATATAGAGTCCCAGAGAGGTTTAGGAGGACATTCAGAAGGCTGATTGCAGCATGGAATGCTTGTCCTTCTGGGGAGAAGGCTGGATTGTGGGATGAGGAAGTGCTAAGGCATTCTTCTACCTTAAAAACACATGCCCTAGGGAAAAAAGATCTATATTTTGTAATATATGTATACACATTTTTTAATGTATATATGCATATTTATTGGATATGTGTATATATATGTATTGCCATACACATGTATATGTACCCATACACATGGATATGTGTGTATATATGTACACATGTATACATATGTATGTCAAATACACACATACATAAATAAAATAAAATAATGAACCACTAGAATCAGGACTTGAGACTTTTTTTTCCAGCTCTGTCGAAGGAGTGTTCAGTATACAGCGCGTGGACACAGTGAAACAGCAATGGTTTAAAGTAGTAAACTCCAGCTCACTTCTACCAGCTCAATATAATGTGAGATAATCACCCTTGCATTCTTAAGGCTTTAGTTTACTCATGTAAAATAAAGAACTAGATTAGATTAGATTTTCTTTGAATTTACTTCCTTTCTAACTGCTTTAATTCTAAGTAAATTAATATAAAAAAATGAACACTGGTAATGAAAAACAACAACATTTGCTGCACTAAAGGGGCTTCCATGTCATGGCTAAGGGTACAGTCTTTGACCAGACTGGATGACATCCCAGTGATAACATTTCCACGCTTCATGTTTGGACAAGTTACTTGACCTCTCTGAGCCTCAGTTTCTTCAGCTGTAAAGGTGAAATTATAATCACATCATGGAGTTGTGGAGAGTATTAATTGTGTTAATACATATAAAGTATATATGTATGTATGTATGGCCTGGCACATAGTGAGCTCTCAATAATATTAGCCATTATTATTATCACTATTAGAGAACTTAAAGTAAAAACTAATTATGCACTACGTAGTATTAAGTATTTATGTAATTAGAAAATTTTAGTTACTGCTCAGATTGGAAAAAACTTTAATGTTTTTAGAACAGAATTTAATTTCTGATCTTAAGGCTAGACTGTCTATTGAGACAAATTAACTTCACCCATTCTTGATGCTCTCGTGTCCTCTCCAGCAATTTCTCAGGTCTATTCAAGTCAGCCTCAGTCGTAGTGCATTTTGAAACTCCTTCTCCAACCTTAATTTAATTTAGAGCAAATTAAAGTAGTTCTATAAGAATGGAGTGACATAATGAGATGGAATAGATGAGGAAATAGCTGATTATGTAGCACCTTATATGTCAAGTAAGGAATGTGGGTATTCCTGGTCATTAATGGGAACATATTGCTGTGGTTTATACACAGGGAACAACATGATCATATTTTCATCTCAAAAAGATTTCACTGACTCCTCAATTTTGCATCCCATCTGCATTCAGAGATCCAACTTTGTACCAATAGGTTTTTGATCTTGAATCACTGAAATGAGGTCACAGATATCACTGTCATCCTTCCTTATCATTCCCCCTTATACTCCTTCCTTGTCACTCCTCCCAGTCAGCACCTAGTAGAGTATTTGGAGAGCAACGATTCACTGATCATGTTTAGGGAAGACCCTCATTTCTTAAAACTCATAATATGTCCAATAAAGCACCAAAGACATGAAGAAGTAGAAAATACGACTCTTTCTCCAAGATCATTTAAATTCTTGCTGGACATAAAAGATATTCATTGAGTTTCTTTCAAAGGTTCATACCATCCTATAAGATAAACATGAACAGAGAACCATTACAAAAAATGAACAAGACAAGCATGGAAGTTTCAACTACAATCTAGAATCAGTAATCTCTTGGGTCCCTCTTCTGTATCTTAATATGTATCTTCAGATCCATTTAGAGCTCATAAATATATATTTATGCACTTGTTTGAACTATATGCATATTTGAGCAAAGAGATACTTTCAGAGAAGACAAGCAAATGGACAAAGACTATGACTTTGACAGAAAATTCATCACCTCTCCATTTTGCCCTTAGACCATGACACCAAGGTCTTAGAGCATTAGGTTAGGACAACTTACGCATTTATAATGGAAAGTTAGCAGCACTGGCTGAAAGAATAGACAGAGAAGGAAATAGAGCTGAATGGTGGCTGGCTAAAGCCTTGTAACGAATATTCAATGAGCAAATGGAAAGAAGAAAAGGAGCCATTCAGAGAAGGATATTAAAAAATAAATAAATAAACCTAGGAATAAAAGGGTGATACCCAATAATTGTACACATTACTTGTTTCCTTTGGGGGCCAATTTTGATTTCATATTTTTAGCAGAATATATTTATAACAATTTCACTCAGTAATCAATTGCTAGCTCACAAGTTAATACAAGACATGACACAAAATGCTAAAAAAATATTTTTTTATATGAGAGTACAATTCTTCTCAATTTGTAGAACACCCCGTTCAACGTAACAGCAGTTTGTGACTTTTCTCATCTACGCCCTTCACAAGCATTCTGGCAACCCATCTGGGACTCCATTAATATGGGAGTCCTGTTCACAGATCTAGCAATAATACTTGTTTAGCATCACAGCATCTACCCTTCAGGGAAGAAAGTACACACAAACACACATGCATATACACACGAAATAATATAAGGTGAATGTGTTTCTAGCTAGTATAAATCTAAAATGTTTTGCCCAATCAGAACCACATTTCCCTGTAAACCAACTCCCCTGGGAGCACTGTTTTAAATGCCAATGCTGATTTTGAGGAAATCATCCTAGAACAGCCACAATAAATCTCAACTGGTAGCATTCAGCCTGTTAGACACTGGTCATTTAATCTTTCAGCACGGCATTCTGCTCCTAGAGGGTGTCAGTCTCTGTGCCCATTAAGTCTCTCCCTCTATTGAGCCTGCCATTCTGGGTGTCATTTACAGCCGTCATTTGGGGGCATTCCAACCATTACTTACACTAATTTCAAATATCCTGGGACTTAGTCCAATGTTAAAAATGTATTGTTTTCTAAAAGAACCTCTTAATGTGTCATCAGAAGACTAATTCTCCCTAAAAGAATAATTATCCAGCCCAGGGGCACAGAGCAGAGGTTTGATTCCAAATAATAAAGCAAATTTAACTCCCCAAGCATAAAAGCTATGTCCTTTCAAAGAAAAGTACAATTTTGGGTCAGAATCCAGTTGCTAGCCCTTTTTATTTGACCCATTGGCTGTTCAGATCTGAATTCCAATGCAGAGACATAACATGGAACTCAATAAAATATGGACTTAACTTTTCTCCTTCCAATCGAGAAAAACTAGAAATAATTGGCAATCTTGGGACATCTGCAAATGCTGACTGTGTGAGCACACCAAGATTTTCATTTTTTGTAAAAGATCCTGGAAGCATTTATCTAGCCAGCAAAAGAAATAAAGAATTCTAGATCTAAACTGCAATGTGGCAAGTTAAAAGCTACTTGACTGCCAGATGTGTTTTACATGAACTGCATAGTGTTTGGGAAAACAAAATTCTATTTGAAGGTCTTTAGATGGAACACAAATTTCAATCTCTGCTTTTTATTCATTATACCTGCTCAATTACACAGGAGGTATTGAGTTTGCAATGAATTGCTTTGATGGAGGGAGGAGTATTTATCTGGACTCTAAAAGAGAAATAACATGTAATTGCTATCTGTCAACTCAGGTGAATTACCTTAAATCCCTGGCAAAGAAAAAAGGTCTCTTCCCACCTAAGGAGGTCTTCTATCTCTCACTGGGGAACAGACACTCCGTTTTTAAAAGAACTGCAGTTTTCTTTTTTTAAAAAAATACTGTTTAATGTTTGCTTTTACAACAATCATCTCCTTAAAGAAAATTTGGAAATGCAGAAAAGCAGAAAGACAATCTGCAGCTTCCCCTAACAAACATAATTACTCTTAATATTCTGAGGTCTTTAGGTCTTTTATTTTCCATGAATCTTTGGTCTTGTTTTTTTATGTGATTGAAATCATATTGCATAATTTTTATCTTGCTTTTTCATTTACTGTCTCAAGTATTTTGTTCTGATTTTCATGAGCACAATTGTAATAAACTATTTCTCATAAACATTGCTTCTTTACTAGGTATACCATAGCTTCCATCATAAATAAACATTGTTTTTTTGTTTGTTTTTCTCGGCAAGATGGGAGAGTAGAGGCAGTCAGCCCTTGCCTCTGGTGCAAAGAAAGTTCAAAGCAGCAAATAGATAGTCACCTCAAGAGCAGTATGTCCTGGAAAAAAAAACAACATAATCCAGCCCAACAGTGAGGAAAACTCCCCAAGACCTAGAAACTCAAAACAGCAACATAGAAGGACAGGACAAACTCCAGACCAGGACTGGCTTGGAAACTGGAGAAACCCCACTCTGTCTGGACAGGATATGTGAGGGAGGGCTGGCAGCCAGCATCCCCACCTCAGACGCCTGCAAAACAGGTTGTGGAGTAACCATGTGGCACTCATGGACAGTGAGCGCAGCGTGTGGAGCAGCTAAGAGTCCACATGACTGTATTTTCCCAGAGGGGAATGACAAGTGGAGTCACCCCTGTCCCCCACCCCCAGATTCAGGCTGCCATTGGGTTCTACCATTTGGGGACAGGAGTCAGGGGACATTAGAGTCCTGCTGATCCTGCAGCCCTGAAAACCCCAGCAGAGAGTGCCAGGGGAGCATATCACTTGCCTGAATACATGCACTCCTCCTTTCTGGGAGCACAGAGCTCCACTCAACATAGGGAAGCTGCCTGTGCCAGCAGAGTGAAGGGAGTGCATCACTCAACCAGATCCACATCCTCCTTCTCCCAGGTACTCAGAGTCATGTCCTCACCCACTCCAATGGACAAGAGGGAGCTGAACCAGCCCTTTTTGCTGATTGCCTAGATCCACATCCTCCTCCTCCAGGAGCCCAGAGTCCCACCTTCTGACCACTCCAGTGGGCAATGAGCAGGGGACTGCACTGGCCCTTTATGTTGGCTGCCTGGATTCACATCTTCCTATTCTAGGAGCCCAGAGCCCCACCCAACTCAATGACCCACACCCTCTCCATCAGACAGCAAGAAGACACTGCATCGTTCTCTAGTGCCGGCTGCCTCAATCCATACCCTCCATCCCCCAGAGCTTAGAGGTCCTCCTTAAGCAGTGAGCCCACGAGCACCAGCAGAGAATGCATCAGGTGTATACAAGCTACCTAGCTCCTTGCAACCCTCCACTAGAGCCCAGTGTATCGTCTGACACAGCAGCCCACTTGCACCAGTGGAGAAGGTGCAGGGAGTGAGGTGTCACTTACTACTGTGCTCACCCAGAACCAAATCTATGTAGCCCAACCTGGGCCAGCCTCGTGGTGCACTCGAGAGAGTGCGGTGCTGGGAGCGCAGCGACGCTCCCGCAGTGGGTTCAGATCCCATATAGGGATGGCCAGTTCGCTCACTGGCTGAGCGTGGTGCTGACAACACCAAGCCAAGGGTTAAGAGCCCCTTATTGGTCATCTTTAAAAAAAAAAAAAAAAAAACTCTCCAAAAATTAAAAGAACCACCACCACCAGATGCACAGACATCAATTCAGAAATACGAGAAGCATGAAAAAAACAGAGAAACGTGACACCCCCAAAAGAAGGCTACAATTCTCCAATACCAGGCCCAAATAACAGTAAACTGGTGAATTGCCTGAGGAGAAATCCCAAATGTCAATATTAATGAAACTCCACATGACAGATAAAAAATATATAGAAATCATAATGAAGTAAAAAAATAAAATAAAA
This sequence comes from Galeopterus variegatus, assembly GCF_000696425.1. Classification (NCBI taxonomy): domain Eukaryota; kingdom Metazoa; phylum Chordata; class Mammalia; order Dermoptera; family Cynocephalidae; genus Galeopterus; species Galeopterus variegatus. The sequence goes on along the minus strand of NW_007728090.1, from coordinate 145,816 downwards.
TAAAGGTCCAGAACATGTAGGAGAAAATCAACAAAGATATAGAAAGAATAAAAAAGAACCAAGCAGAAATCCTGGATGAAGAGTGCATTCAATGAAATAAAAAAATACAAGTGAGAGCATAAGCAGCAGGCTAGAACAAGCAGAAGAAAGAATTTCTGAACCAGAAGACAGGCTTTTTTAATTAACACAGAGGGAACAAAAAAAAAAGACTTTTTAAAAAATGAAGAAAGTTTACAAGATCTTTCTGATAACCTTAGTGTATGAACATCCATATTACAGGTTTACTAGAAAGGAAGTAGAAAGGAAAAGGCATTGAAAGCCTATTTAATAAAATAATAGCTGAAAATTTCCCAAATATTGGGAAAGACATGGTCTCACAGATCCAAGAAGCCCAAAGATACCCAAACAGATTCCAACAACCCATAAAGGACTTTCTCAAGACACATTGTAGCCAAATTGTCAAAAATTAAAGACAAAGAAAGAATTCCAAAAACAGCAAGAGAAAAGTATCACCTTTAAGGGAATCCCCATCAGGCTAACAGCAGACATCACAACAGAAACATTACAAGCTAGGAGACAGCAGGATGACACATTCAACACCCTAAAAGAAAAAAACGCCAACCAAGAATACTACATCCTGCAAAGCTTTCCTTCAGAAATGAAAGAGAAATAGTATCTTTCCCAGACAAACAAAAGCTGCAGGAATTAGCCACCACAAGACTGGTGCTACAAGAAATCCTCAAGGAAGTCCTACATTTGGAATCAAGAGAGCTACATATATCACCATAAATACATGCGAAAAAATAAAAACCACTGGTAAAACAGATATGCAAAAGAGAAAGAAAAAAATGTATCTTATCACTGTGAAAAAAACACACCAAACACCAAACAGCAAAGACAAACAATAAAAGGGAAAGAATGGAACAAAAGAAATATAAAACAACCATAAAAAAATTAATAAAATGGCAAGAGCAAGGCAATACCTTTCAATAACAACTCTAAATGGATTAAATTCCCCACTTAAAAAATATAGATTGGCTGAATGGACTGAAAAACTAGACCCAACTATATGCTGCCTGCAAGAAACTCACTTCTCCAATAAAGACCACATAGATTAATAGTGAAAGGATGGAGAAAGACATTCCACACAAATGGAAATCAAAAATTAGCAGGAGTTGCCATTCTTATATCAGATAAAATAGACTTCAAACTAAGAACTATAAAAAGAGACAAAGAACATTATATAATGATAAAAGGTTGAATGCAGCAAGAAGATATAACAACCATAAATATATATGCAGCCAACATTAGAGCACCCAGATACACAAAGCAACTGTTATTGGACCTAAGAGAAGAAGTAGACCCCAAAACACAATAATAGTTGGGGACTGACTTTAACATACTGCTCTCAGCACTGGACAGATCATCTAGATAAAGAATTGGCAGAGACATATGGGATTTAAACAGCACTTTAGACCATGTACAGAATATTTCATCCAACAACTGAAGAACATATATTCTGTCATCAGCACACAGACCATTCTCCGGAATAGACCACATGTTAGGTGACAACTTAAGTCTCAAAAAATTTAAAAAGATTGAAATCATATCAAATATATTTTCAGACCAAAGTGGAATAAAACTAGAAATTAACAACAAATAGAACTCTGGAAACTATACAAATACATGGAAATGAAACAACATGCTCTTGAGTGACCAATGGGTCAAAGAAGAAGTAAAGAAGGAAATCATAAAATTCCTTGAAACAAATGAAAATACATGCACAACTTACCAAAACCTATTGGACACCGCAAAAGCAGTACGAAGAAGAAAATTTATTGCAATAAATACTCACATCAAAAGAACGGAAGGACTTCAAATGAACCACTTAACATTATGCCTCAAAAAACTAGACAAACAAGAACAATCCAATCCCAGAATCAATAGATGGGAAGAAATAGTTAAGATCAGAGCAGAACTAAATGAAATAGACACCAAAAGAAACGATGCAAAAGATCAACAAAACAAAAAGTTGTTTTTTTGAGAAGATGAACAAAATAGAAAACCATTAACTAGACTAACTACAAAAAGAAGAGAGAAAACCCAAATAACAAAACTCAGAAAAGAAAAAGGAAATATTACAACTGGTAATACAGAAATACAAAGAATCATTAGAGACTAGTATGAACAACTATATGACAATAATTTAAAAATCTGGAGGAAATGGACACATACTAATGACCAGGACTGAACCAAGAAGAAACAGAAAATCTGAACAGACCAATAACAAGCAACAAGATTGAAGCAGTAATCAGCAGCCTTCCAGCAAAGAAAAGCCCAGGTCCAGATGGCTTCACTGATGAACTAAACCAAGCCTTTAAAGAAGAGTTAATACCAATATTTTTCAAACTGTTCCAAAACATTGAAACAGAGGTCATTCTCACAAACTCATTCTATAAGTCCAGCATCACCCTGATACCAAAATCAGACAAAGACACAACAACAAAAAAAAGCTACAGACCAATATCCTTGATGAACATAGATGCAAAAATCCTTGACCAAGACATTAGCAAACAGAATATAATGGCACATCAAAAAGATTATCCACAATGATCAAGTGGGATTCATCCCAGAGATGCAAGGATGGCTCAACACATGCAAATCAATAAATATGGTACACCACATCAAAGAAATCAAGGACAAAAACTATATGCTTATCTCAATAGATGCAGAAAAAGCATTCGACAAAATTCAACATCCCTTCATGATAAAGATTCTCAACACAATAGGTACAGAAAGAAAGTATCTCAATGCAATAAAAGCCATATATGACAAACCCAGTACAAACATCATCCTGAATGGAGAAAAGCCGAAAGCTTTTCCTCTAAAAACAAGAACAAGAAGGATGCCCACTCTTACCACTCTTATTCAACATAGTATTGGAAGTACTAACTAGAGCAATCAGGCAAGAGAAAGAAATAAAGGGCACTCAAATTGGAAAAGATGAGATCACCTATTTTCAGATGACATGATTTTATATATAGAAAAAGCTAAAGACTATCAAAAAACTCTAGAGCTGACAAATTCAGCAAAGTTGCAGGGTGCAAGATCAATACACAAAAATCAGTAGCATTTTTATATACCAACAATGAACTGACAGAAATAGAAATCAATAAAGCAAGCCCATTTATGATAGCTACCCAAAGAATAAAATACCTAGGAATATATTTAACCTAGGAGGTGAAACATCTGTACAATGAGAACCACAAAACCCTGCTGAAAGAAATTAAAGAGGACACCAAAAGATAGAAAGATATTCCACATTCATGGATTGGAAGGATTAACTTCCTGAAAATGTCAACACTACCCAAGATGGTCTACAGATTCAATTCAATCCCCATTAAAATACCAATGACGTTCTTCATAGAAATAGAAAAAGCAATCCTAACATTCATATGGAACAGCAAAAGACCCCCGAGCAAAAAAAGTAAAGCCAGAAGTATTACACTACCTGACTTCAAATTATACTACAAAGCTATAGTATACATAACAGCACACTACTGTCATAAAAACGGATACATGGACCAATGGAACAGAATAGAGAACTTAGAAATCAACCCACATACTTACAGCTAACTGATCTTCAACAAAGGCACCAAGAACATACAACAGGGAAAGGACAATCTCTTCAATAAATTGTGCTGGGAAAACTAGTCATCCGGGCCAAGCCCGTGGCGCGCTCGGAGAGTGCGGCGCTGGGAGCGCAGCGGTGCTCCCACCGCGGGTTCGGATCCTATATAGGGATGACCAGTGTGCTCACAGCGCTCACTGGCTGAGCGCGGTGTGGCCGGTCTCAGGACAAAAAAAAAAAGCAAAAACTGGACACCCATGTGTAGAAGAATGAAACTAGACACATACCTCTCACCATATATGAAAATCAACTCAAAATGGATTAAAGACTTAAATATAAGACCTGAAACTATAAAACTCCTAGAATAAAACACAGGGGAAACATTTCAGGGTGCAGGACTACGCTAAAACTTTATAAGACCTCAAAAGCACACACAACAAAAGAAAAAATAAACAAATGGGAGTATATCAAATTAAAGAGCTTCTGCACAGCAAAGGAAACAATCAGCAGCATGAAAAGACAACATACAGAATGGGAGAAAATATTTGCAAACCAAACATTTAATAAGGGGTTTATATCCAAAATATAAAAGAAACTCAAACAACTCAATAATAGAAAAACAAATAATCTGATTTGAAAATGGGCCAAGGAGCTGAACAGACATTTCTCAAAAGAAGACATAGAAATGGCCAATGAGCCTATGAAAAACATTCAACATCACTAATCATCAGGGACATGCAAATCAAAATCACACTGAGATATCATCGGACCCCAAATAGTCAATTATTTATTTATTTATTTTTACTATTATCAAAAAGACAGAGAAAAACAAATGCTGGCAAGGATGCAGAGAAAGGGGAACTCTTCTACACTGTTGGTGGGACTGTAAACTAGGACAGGCATTATGGAAAAGAGTATGGAGGTTTCTCAGACAAGTACAGATAGAACTACCGTATGATCCAGCAATCCCACTTCTGTATATGTACCCAAAGGAATGAAAATCATCATGTTGAAGAGAAACCTGCATTCCCATGTTTAATGCATCTCTATGTACAATAGCCAAGAGTTGGAAGCAACCTAAATGTCCATTGATGAATGACTGGATAAGGAATTGAGGTATATATACACAATAGAATACTACTTAGCCACTTAAATAAATGAAATTCTGCCATTAGTAGCTACATGGATGAACTTAGAGAAAATTATGTAAAGTGAAATAATCCAGGCACAGAAAGAGAAATACTTCATGTCCTCACTCATAAATGGGAACAAAGGAAGAGAGAGAGAAATAGGCAGGAAGGAAGGAAGCAAGCAAGGAAGGAAGGAACAGACGAACGAAAGATCACAATAATATGTTGAACTTTCAGGAGAGAACAGAACTATGGTTACCAGAGGTGGGAAAGAGAGAGAGGGAGGGGGTCAGCAAGAAGCTGTTTAATGAACACAAAGAATGATCACATATTGTAATGATCAATATGCTAATTATCCTGATTTGATCATCACATATTGTACACAAGTATTGACAGTCCACTCTGTACCCCACAAATATGTATTATCAATTATGTTTCAATAAATAAATAAATATAAATAAAAGCATAGGGGGAAAATAAATAATTACAATTTTATATTTTAAAGAAAGGAAATAATCATTGGGTCTGTTACCAATTTTCAATATAATGAACTATATCTTCACACACTTACAAGTAACACCTTTTCCATATTTAAAATTATTCCCTTAGTATAAATTTCCAGAACAGAGTCAAAGACTGTGAATAATTATAAGGTTTCTAATAACTATTAACACATTGCCATAAGCACTGGACCATTCTCAGTGGCACACTAATAAGTTTCATTATACATTTGCTAGTGATGAGTATTACTGATTTCTAAACATCTTTATAATGTAATGGAATAGGGTAAATGTTTTTGAACTATTTTTTTTAACTTGACGTTCCACTCTATATTTTTCCAATGTTTATTTCCTAAATTTGAAGAACTTAATAGTTGACTGAAACTTCCAAAATCGTTTATTCTAACCCTTTTATTTAAAGATTTGGAAATTGGAGGCCAGAAATGTGAAGTGACTCGCTAGTTGGATTTGTTTTGTATGTTTTTGTTTTTAATTTAAGGCATTAAGCTTCAAATAATTAGAGAGAAGACAAGCAATCCCAGTTCATAAATTCCAGCTGATTGAAAAATTCAGTTGATTCATACATAGAGATACCTTTTGTTTGGAAGTTTCTGATCATGTCGTTACAATGAAACCAATTATTTTTCTTGGCTCCAACCAGCTCTATGTGATTGTCTGAGTCACTTCTGACAGCTGTTCTCAATAGCTTCACTTTCACTCACATTTCAAGTAGGACCGGTTCCTATCTATGTTAGTCAGTCGTCCCTGGTTTTTGACTTGCTGAATTTCTTGGCTCTCAACATCAGTTTCTGAATCTCTTATTCCCTCCTTGACTGGCATCCCAGCATAATCTTGCTTAACCCTGCATCTGGTTTCAATACATGACACACAGCCTTCTTTCTCATTTAATATCATCATCATTTAATCTCATTTAATACCAATACATGGATAACATAAAATATACTGGATTCTCAGTTTCTTTTCTGATTTATTTCCTAAAACCTTTTTCTCGTTTCCATTTAACAATTATTCTCATAGTCATACCATAGAACTTACCACCATCACCAATTGCAACAAGAATTAAACTTAAATTTTATTTTTGTCCTTTTTTTTTTTTGAGACCGGCCGCACGTGCTCAGCCAGTGAGCACTGTGAGCGCCCCGGTCATCCCTATATAGGATCCGAACCCGCGGCGGGAGTGCTGCTGCACTCCCGGCGCCACACTTTCCCGAGTGCGCCACGGGCTCAGCCCTAAATTTAAATTTTAAACATCCCCATCTTTGACCATTGCTATTTTTCCTTTCCTTCTTTTCCCAGTACTCTCCCCTTCAATACCAGCCTCCAGTTCAATGACTTCCAACCTTTATCACTTTTCACCAACCTCCTACTGGCTTCAATTCTCTCATTGGCCAGTTTAGATTATATGGCATATCATCGTAATTAACTCTTTGCAAATAACTTCAAGTTACTTGCCTCCCCTTATTCTTCCACCATCCTCAAAAACTCCAATCCTGTATAAACCCAACTATCTGCATTCTCCATACCCACACCCAAATAGCTGAACACTACTAGATGAAAATCACACACACGAGTAGTTCGCTTTCCCTTTTAAATCATGGTCATAAGCCTCCCCGTCTAGATGGCCATGCAATTTTATTGTTTCTCTTGTAAACTCACATCTTCCTTCTCCCAGACAAACATCTCATAACTTGTATCTTGTCTTAAATCCTCAAAACCCCTTTCTCTTAGACCAAATTTTAGCTGGTAATTTCACTTCATACTTCACTGAGAAAATAAAAGCCATCTAAAACCACAACCACAAATGTATCTGCATCTGGCCCCACCTTCTTCTTCTTAGGCCCTTCTATTAAAGGTAAATCAGTGTTATTAAATATAATCCCTCATGTCTTCACAAGGACTTTGTGCAATTATCTCCTCTTTCTCTTCTACCAGCCATCTTTTCCAGTCTTCTTAAACATTTCTATTAGCGTGCAAATATGTGGTTGTATTTTAAAAACAAAACAAAGCAAAACAAAAACTTCTTTAGCCACACATCCTTCTGAGACACAGTCCCAATTTTCTGCTTCTTTCAACAAATTAATGTCTTGGAGAATACTCTTTAACAAAATCTATACTTCCTTATCTTATTTAACTAATTCCAGTCTCTGTTTTTGTCTCCATCATTTCATCAATACTGCTCTTATCCAAGTCACCAAATGACCACCATGTTGCCAAATCCAATGAATACTTTTTTATCTTTGTCTAACCAGCTGATCACAGAATGTGGTCCAGGGATCCCTGGGATAGCTTAAAGCTTTTTGTGGAGCCTACGAGATAAAGGTTTTTCTGTAATGAGATTGTAGGTGATATTAATGACTGTGAATTTTTAAATATTGTATAATGGAATGTAAAAATGTTTGATGAATATATGTAACTCAGTAAGCCAATATTTTCCAAGTGACTAATGCATGACATTACAAAATTATGCATGGGTAAAATATTCATTTAAAGTGTAAAAGAGACCAATAGGTTTTAAAAACAGAGTATTAAAAGTTTTCTGATAGTGTTTCAGAGTCCACATTGAAACTAAGTTTTAAGAAAGTGCGCTCTACCAAGTTTTGGTATACCATAAAAGAATATCCACAGTTATCTTGAAAGGCTACTAAAATAGCCTTTTCCAGCCACATTTTTTGTGAGGCCAGATTTTCTTCATATGCTTTAACCAAAATAATGGAGCACAACAGATTGAATGTGGAAACAGACATGAGAATCCAGCTGTCTTCTATTAAGCCAGACTTTAAAGGAATTTGCAAAAATATTAAACAATTTTTTGTGTTGGTAAATAATTTTTCATAAAAATATGTTTTATGTTAACATGAAATTTTTTGCTATTTTTAAATTAATAAATACAAACTTTGAATTTTTCTCAGTTTTAATTTCTCATATGGTAAATATTGATAGATATAACCCATAAAACAAAGGCTTTTTGGAGATCTCCATAATTTCTAGGAGTATAAGAGTCCTTGATATCAAAATATTTGAAAACTTATCTTTGTTCTAACTTACCGTCCCAACAATAATAACATTCTTTCTTTGCTGAAGCACTTTCCTTTTTGCTTTTATAACACCACACTCTACTTATTTTCTTTACATTTCACTTATCTCTTTTTCTTGTACTGAATCCTCCTTGTTTAATCATTCTTTAAATTGTGAAGTTACTTGGAGCTCTATGCTAGATCCTATGTATTTCTATATATCCCTTCCTATAAGAGCTCATTTACTATTATGGCCTTAAATTCCCTCTCTATAAGGGTAACTCCAAAATTTACATCTTCACTGCATTATTCTCCAATTTCTCTGTAAGCCCCAGAACTTATATGCAACCACACACGACATTTCCATTTGAATATCTCTAAAACAATCATGTTCGAAACTTAATGCTTGATCCCACCTCCCCAAATCAAACCTCCTCTGATCTTCCCATTTCATAATCTCAGGCCAAAGACCTGGGGATTATCCTTGAATTTTCTTTCCTCTTATCTTCCACATCCAATCTAATAGCAAATGTGATTGTTTCTTCTTCTAACATATAATACTGAGCTTTCCGCTTCTTAGTGTCAATGACACTAATTTAATTCAAGTCACCATCTTTTCTCTCATGGCTCCCAGCAAGAGCCTCCTTTCTGTTCACCAAATTTTGACTCTTGCCCCACCCAATCCATCCTCCAAAATAATCATTCCTCTATAATTCTCCATACAGCACGCTTTTAGTTCCCTTGGTGAAGTTTCAAACTTGTAACTATTTTGTATTTTTGTTTTGGTTCATTATCTATCCCCTCCACAAGACTGTCAGCTCCAATAGTGCAGGAATCTTGTCTGTTTTGCTCACTGCTGTTTCTTTAGGGCTTAATATGGTGTCTAGCACATAACCCACTCTATTTGATGATCAAGTCCACATTGTCTTAGAAATTTCCTGTGGTAGCTTTATCTGTGTCAGTTTAGATAAACTGGAACTTTGATTTCCTGGAATTCCACTCCCTTTGTGGTTCTGAGTTCAAGTTAATCACAGAGGAAATGTGAGATTTCAGAGGCAAAAGTGAAGCAGTATCCATCATGCTGTGAAATCTGGGGAGTGCACGAGGCACGGGTGCAGCACACTCGCATTGTCATCATCTCATGACTCACCTCGACAGCATGGGCCAGCTCCTCCAGCTCTCCCCAGATCTCCTCATCAACTTTTCTGAGTCCTGAGTATCTGATGAAGTAGACAAGCTTTTCCTACTCGTCACCTGCATCACTGAGGTTCAAGGTGGTAAGAAAAAGATGTGGGAGAAAGGTTGTCCTTACTCTCCTCGTGGCTTCCAGCATGTGCTTTACCTTCTCCACTTCATATTCAGCCTTTCCATCTGACCACCAGCCCTGTAGACCCACAGTGGCTTCAGGCCATATCAGATGCAGAGACAATAGCATTCTATAAAATGTTTCATGGGCTCCCACAATTGCACAATGGCTAAACCCTATGATAAATTCCTTTTTCCGTATCACTCATAGAGGTTCTGTTTCTTTGATCAAACTCTGACACTTATTCCTAACAAAAAAGCAAATGTCACATACCCAATTGACCTATCCTGCTATCACCTATAAACCTAAGCAAGTTGAAAATTAGAGAAAAAGTCTCAAAAATCTCTCTTTATCAATTATTTATTTTCTGAGACCCTCGGGATCTCAGAATAGAAACAATTAAAGGTAAGATCCAGGATTCAAGTGTACAGAAAAAACTCCTTTATAATCAGAATCCATAGGATTTTCAAATACTTCTTGACAAGCTGACAGCCCAGGAATGTTTCCCCTCTTGTTTGTTTGTTTTTACTAAAACTGTTAATTTGGCATATATGTATAAGCATAGCAACAATGGAAGTCATGGGAAAAAAACAGGAAGCACAAATTTGTTTTATTTTACTAGCTTTTTCTAATGCTAGGCTCAGAATTGCAAAAAGAACTATAAAATCTGATATAGAATCAGACAGTGTTTAAATCCAACCCAGACTCAAGTTTTGAAATGACCATTGCACATTTATATAAGAGATTTTATGCTAGAGTTTTCAATTTGGCAGTAAACCGACAGATATAAGCAAGCCTGCAAGCTTCGGCTAGTCACCCTAAGAAAGAGTTGTTCGCCAAGTTCAAATTTTCTGCCAACTCCTGACAACAGCACCAATTATTTTCCTTCCATATTTAAACAGTGTTTGTGGATAAGCCTGAGCCTCACTGACGGAACTATAAATTTGCACGTTGTAAAGATTTAATGGAGGGAACATGCTAGTGACAGTTCTATTTGTGGTGCAGACACCCTCACAGAGTTGATGGAAGTCTAGGCTCAGGGTCCGGCTCAGTCCTTTTACATTTTATCCATCAGCTTCCCTGAGCTACTCGCGATGAATTCAGGGAAGATTTAATAGTAGTATTCCCAGAAATAAGATGAAGTTTAAAATTTTTATGATATCACATCAGTTTGTGGTATCACTTTAACAATAATAACAATACTACTCTGAAATTTATAACACATTTCTACTAAGAAGCACATATATATTTTCATGTATTCTTACTTGTTGTTACCTCCTTTGAGACAAATAAGGAGGGAATATCTGTGTTATAAATGAACACTGTGAAGTCAGAAAGACTAAATGGCTGCCTTAACCCCCTTGGAAAGTGAGAGAAACTAGTCCAAAATTCTCTTCTCTTGAATGCAGTTCTTTTGCACTTCTGCATTGCTGTGTTAATTAATTCTCTCCAAACTTCCTTCGTGATAATAAATTATTATTTTCAGCACTAGCATTTACAGAGTGCTTGACAGTTTACAACACCTTTCTGCATCTGCTTGCTCACAACAGCCGAACAGGTTGTGATATGCTTTACTCCCTGTGGTTTGTCTGTGGAGCATAAAGGGAAGAGCGGGCCTAATACAAACTCATCTAGGAAGTTTTAATGTATGTTGAAATATCTCTATAGTATACCCAAGGGCAGGAGCATGCCTATTTTCATAGACAAGTGGAGTTTTATCAGAAGTTGTGGTTTAATAATCACTAAGTGTTTATGGAGTACATACCCTTAGTCTTTCCAGCACAGTATCCAATACAGTGTGTACAAAAGAAGCATGAAACAGGTTCCAACCATCACGGACTTACAGTTTAACACAAAAGGAACATGAACAGATAACATGCTCAGCCAAGATCAAAGACCCAAAATGGAGCACAGCTTAGAAGTGAACTGGGGGTTTGGAGGAGGCAAACATCTGAGTGGACTGAAGAGAAGAGCTAGGGCTTAGCAAAAAGAGCGTGGGGTTTGGAAGAGACAAGCCCACCTCTGACACAGCCTGCATGACCTTCAACAAGCTAATTTTAATCTGAGCCTCAGTTTACTCATATGTAAAATGAGTCTAATGTTATTACCCTTGTGGTGGAATTACGAGAATTCCATGTGTAACAACCATGTAAATTCCCTGGCATGGAGCAGGTGCTCAGTCAATGGCAGCTATTGCAAAATTCAAGAGACTTCATGGAAATGCTCTCACCTAAAACCATACCTGAACCTGTGAATAAACCTCACTCTAACAAAATCCTCAGCAATATAGAAAAGCAATGGTCATTTGGCGGATGCTAGGAGATTTTAGAGACAATTTTGGATTGAAAAACAAGAAACCAGTTAATTATTGCAGTTGTGCCACAAAATGTTGATTGACTTTTAAAAGAAGCAGCTGCTTAGAGCAGAGAAGATGTCGACATCTGAGTGTCCACAAACACAGGAACTGGGAGGGTGGAGGAGCCCTAAGATTGAGAATTGCTATGTGCAGATGACAAGCTCGCTACTGAACTGGGGTTCGTTTGCATGCAAAAAGAAGCACTTTGGTCTATAGTCAAAGGATACACTTCAGCTGCAGCCTGGAAGCACCTCTTTGCCCAAATACACATGAGAGTTATGAAAACAGGTTTGGTTTTATCTGAGAAGTAGAGGGTAAAATAATTCTCAATAGTCTAAACTGTGCTTTTATGACTTAATTTCTACTTGCTCTTTAATCCAAGATGTTCTCACCCTGCAGGAAAAATGTAAATGTCCGCCTGAGTGTATAGTCACAAAATGGGTCCCAAGGAGGGAAGATGTGGTAGGCAGGCCACTGGCCCCTCAAGACATTCATGTCCAAATCTCTGGAACTTGTGAATGTGTTAAGGAACTGCACAGATGTGATTAAGTGAAGGATTTGTGACCATCCTGAATTATCTGCATGGGCCCAGTGTAATCACAAGGGTCCTTGTGAAAAGGAAGGAATGTCAGCGTGAGAAAGGAAATGTGACTGTGCCACCCTGCCAGCCTTGCAGACAGAGGAAAGGGCCTCCTGCCAGCCTTGCAGACAGAGGAAAGGGCCTCGATGAAGAATGCAGGCCAAGTCTAGAAGCTGGCCCTCTCCCCAGAGCCTCCAGAAGGAACCAGCCAGGTGACACCTTGATTTTAGTACAGTGAGAAAGATTTTGGTCTTCTGACCTCCAGAAAAGATAATAAATGTGAATTGTTTTAGGAACTAAATTTGTGTAATTTGTGACAGCAGCAATAAAAATCTAATAGAGAAGGGTTCTATAAAACTGGGTTCTGGGGATCCAGTCATTACAGGGGGAACCTCGGATTCTGTGCCCAAGGGCCACCATAAGTAAGTCAGGGATGGCTTTCCCTTATCACAACTTCTGAATTTGTCATGTTTCAATGGGCAAGGTCTGACCTGCAGTCTAGTCTAATTGGAGAACAATAATAAAAAACTGTAATAAAATTAATCTACATATTTAGCATTTGCATGTGCCATATTCATCAAATTGTGTCACTGTGATGTGTTCTGGTTTCTGCAGTGCAAAGTGGTCCAAGAGAGTCTCAATCGCCCAGCACGGAATTCAGAGACCATCAAACAAATGGCATTCTGCTTACAGAACTCTTACAAACTCACGTCTTTGCACTGTATAATATTCAGTGTGTGATTGTGTGGGGGGGAATGTGTGTGTGTCCGTGAAAAAGAGAGTTAAATTATGTTACTAGTGATTATCTGCACATGATTCAACAAAATTTTACTTTTGAACTAATTCTGCATCCTACAGTATTGACAAGAGATTTGTAAAAAAGAGACACATACAGGTGAAAATTGCGAACAATTAGAAAATACCGATAGCTCAACCATAAATGACTGGTTAAGTAAATTCTATCATAAGCATACAATGAAATATTACATGATTATTAAAAACTATAAAAGATTATTAACATTATTAACATGGAAAAATATTCATGAAAGGCCATTAAAATATGGAACTTTCTGTAATATTTACACTATATATTATTAGAAAAATAGTGAGGATACATGCATCAAAATGGTGAGGGATATTTTTTAGTTGGTGGGGGATGACTGAAGATTATGTATATATATTTTTTTTGTACTTTCATCTGTTTCCCAAGCATGCTATAGGTATTATTTTTGCCATAAAAAATGTTCTCTTTTTCTTTTGTTCTTTTTATGAAAACTCTTAGAAGAAGCCTGGAAAGATCAGTGCTATCCGCATCAGCTACACACTGCGAGGGGGCTTTGATTTAAGTATCGTCTGCTTTTCCTAAGTGGTGATAACACAGACACAGGTACTTTGGCCTCACAGGACACAGTCTTTTGACCAGATTCAACAGTGCTGTGGTTTAGGATTGCTTTTCTATGACACCGCATAATCAGAAATGATAACTTTGGCACTCAGTCAACAACTCCATTATTCCAATGGACCAAGTCTATACAGTTCATCCCAAGGTCACTTAATAATAACAACAGCAGAAGCAACACTGTCTTTTATTGAGACCTGCTATTTGTCAGGCACTACATAAGGCTCTTTACTTAAATTGGCCTAATCCTTATGACAATTCTGCAAGTTAAAATTATCTGGTTCTAACGTATAATGGAGCTGAAATTCAGATTCTAAAGTAACTTGCCAGGACAGGATATGCCACATATCAGTCTCAGCCCCAAACTCTCTGACTTTACATCTTGTGCTTTTTCTGCTGTTATTAAGTGTGTGGGCATGCACACGCATGCGTAGTTGCCATTCATCAAGCACGTATGAGGTACCACACATTGTACTTGTGTTATACCGCAGCAACCAAATATAGTAAGTCACATTCCCCCTACTTGGCAGATGTGGAAACCAAAGGTCTAAGAAGTTAATTTACTTGGTGGAGATCACATAGCCAGCAAACAATAGAGCTGAGTTTTCACCCAGGTTTGCTGATTCCAATGGTCACTCTTCCCCACTATGTCACACCCTGTCCCTGAGAAGATATATTCCCCTTCTTTGATCACCTGTAGGCTCTGGCCTTCATCTGCCTATTAGAAACAGTTAAATTCTGGGCTGTCTAAGCCCTGGAGAGAAAGTGACCCCTGCTTCTGATTCAAGTTTTACTGCTCTGTAGCTTGCCTCCTGGCAGCTGTCCTACTGCGTCTGAACTACCTCAGACTACTACCCTACTAACTGCCTTTTACTTCTCTTGCTTTGACTGATGTCCCCAGAATAAATCTCCCTGGGGGCCTATAGTGGCCCCAACATGCCAGTCCTGCTTTTTCTTCAGGATATAACTTCCATTCTTTGAATGGATTTCCTGGCTGGCCTTTCTTGCCTGTCTAAATTCCCACCTGTCACCTGCTGAAGATCCCTGCCTCTCTGTTGCTGCCTATATTCTATGACAGGGCAACATAACATGAAAGTACTTTAAAATCTTTTACTATTTAAATAGTCATACTGCCCAGTGCAGAAACATCTAAATAAGTGAAGGACCACATATATAGTGCATTGCTAGGGTAGCTTCTAGATGAAAAATACAAGGTAGAATTCATGAACTATGATCTAGACAAAAAATTATCATGGAAGACACAGTGATGCTATATCATGGGAGCATATTATGCAGAAATATCAGTGTCACTGATGTTGATGAATGACCCAACAGAGCATAAGTAGCAAATTGCTATTTGAATGTCAAATTTTCAGCTTCCAAGGCAGAAACTATTATCCCTGTAAGTAGTCTGCACGACCCCAGAGCTGCGCATCAGACTCTTGAGTAAGCTATCATTCCACGGCTTCAGGCCCAAGAAGAGCCTCAAGGTTGCTCTTGCCTCACCGAGCATGAAATATTTCACTGATTATCGCTTTGTGACAAATTAAACATTTTTAATGTAACTTCTAATACTCAAGATGAATCTTCCACTTTTAAATTCACTAATAGAATCAGAGACTCCTGGCCCTGCCGGGCTCTTTAGAGGTCACACAATCCATCCCTTGGCCTGCAGGCAGGTCCACACTCACCCTCTCAGACTTGTGAAAATCTCCCTGATTTCAGAAGACTTTTCAGCCAGGATGGTTTAACAAATTCCCTCCACACCCATGAAATGTTAATAGCTCTCACTGTCAGGAAATTTTTTCTTGTCTTTAACCTGAAGTCTTTAGGCTGCCTTTTCAGTACATTGTTATAAAATTACATGTACTCTTTTATTTTACAGTTTTCAGCATTCCTTCTCTCTTCACCTCACATGACAATAATTTTCACATTTTAAGTATGTGTCTCCTTGGTAGATTGTTAATTCTGTTCAAGGATTAGACCTTTTCATAGCTGCACCTCAAGCTTTAGCAAGGTCCTAAAGCTACTGCAAACAGCCCTCGTAGGTGCTAGCACCTTTACTTAACCCTGTTGTGGAACTTAGGACATTAACTAAAATTCTCTCTTTAGTTTTCTTTCTGACACTGGCTTTCCCATTCAGAGCTGTCAGAACAAGGGAAAGAAATATATGTCCAAATATTATAAATCCATATATTTTTGAAGATCTTAAAGAAAGCTTTCTATTTATAGAGTAGGCAGCAGATAAGTAGGGTAAATTGTTTCCTTTAGTGAGTCCTCAAAAGGAATCTCAAATCCCCTCACAAGACAGGATTTGCACGGCTTCAGACCCATCACCACAGCACTCATCCATCACATACTCTGACAAGCAAACGTGACCTGGGCCTCCAGTCAGGCAGTTGCAATAAGGTATTGATTAAAATAGAGTTAAACTGTTTTAAAATCTATTGTTTGACCATTTCTTTCTGACTTAAAATTGGGTATTCTGGTTAAAACAATCAAACTGATTTATGAAGTCATTTCCAAGCTACCACATAGTTAGAGAAAAATAGTAAGTGTCATATTTAGTGATGCTTCTTTGGGGATGCTGTGCTATTAACAGTGTTCTATTTATGTATAAGTGATATTATGCTCCTATTCTTCCAAAAATGATTGAAATAACTGAAAGACATTTCTTGCAGGATGACTATATTAAAACAAAGAGGATAAAGGAAGCCAGAAGTCCATGTAGAGAAAGGAAGAAAGGGTTGTATATGGAAATAAAAATGAGATCATTGCTGCCATTAAGGAATAAATTAAGCTCTTTGGGAAGTCAAAATAAAAAGCACAAGCTTAGAATTTCTCAGTTATGGATAACATAAATCACATTAATTAATGAAGGAAAATCTAAAAGTATATCTGAGAAGCCAATATTATCCCAAAATTAAATTATGTGAGGAATCTATAATACAATCTCTTATTTTTAAAAATGAATAAAATATTAAGAAAATGTTTTCAACAACTGGTTTGCAAAAGCTGTAGAAACATACTTCAAATGGTCATTTCATGTGCTTACTCTTGATAAAAGACAACAAAATCCATTATATCAAAAACATCATAATTGGCAATGACTACTTGAATGCAAACCACAAGCACAATCCATGAAAAAACTTAATGTATTTGACTTCATTAAAATTAAAAACTTCTACTCTGCTGAGGACACTGTTAAGAGAATGAAAATAAAAACTACAGACTGGGAGAAAACATTTTTGAAACAAATAACTGGTAGAGGACTAGTACCTAAAATATACAAGGAACTCTTAAAACTGAACAAAAAGAAAATAAACAACCCCCCAAAATGGGCAAAAGACCTGAACAGACAGCTCACCAAAGATATATGGATGAAAAATAAGCATATGAAAAGATGTTCAACATCATATGTCATCAGGAAACTGTGAATTAAAACAACAAGATATCACTACACATCTATTCAAATGGCTAAAACTCAAAACAGCGACTTCACCAAAGGCTGATGAGGATGAGGAGAAACAGGAACTCTCCTTCATCGCTGGTGGGAATGCACAATGGTCCAGCCACTTTGGAAGATAGTTTGGCAGTTGTTTACAAAACTAAACATACTCTCACCATATGATCCAGCAACCATGCCCCTTGGTATTTACTCAAATGAGCTGATCACTTCCATACAAAACCATGCACACAAAAGTTTATCACAGCTTTATTCAAAATTGCCAATAGTTGGAGGCAACCAATATGTCATTCAATAGGGGAATGGACAAACAAACTATGATACATCCATTAAATGCAATATTATTCGGTAATAAAAATAATTGAGCTATCAAGCCACAAAAAGGCACCCAGAAAGCTTAAATGTATAGTGTGATTCCAACTGGACGAAAGTCAGGAAGGCAAAACTATGGATAGTAAAAGATCATAGGTTCACAGGGAAAGAGGGAGGAATGAATAGGCAGAGCACAGGGGATCTTTAGGACAGCGAAACTATTCTGTATGATACTATAATAGTGGCTACATGTCATTATACATTTGCCAAAAACCTACAGAATGTACAACACCAAGAGTGAATTCTAAAGTAAACTATGAACTTTAGTGAATAATAATGTATCAACATTGGCTCATCAGTCTTACCAATGGACCACACTAATGCAAAATGTTAATATATCCAGATTGGAAAGGATGAAGTCAAACTGTCCCTGTTTGCAGATGATATGATCCTATATATCGAACAGCCCAAATCATCTACTAAAAAACTCTTAGAGGTGATAAAAGAGTTCAGCACAGTAGCAGGATACAAAATCAACACACAAAAATCAGTAGCATTTCTATTCACCAATAGTGAACAAGCAGAAAGAGAAATCAAGAAAGCCTGCCCATTCACAATAGCCACCAAAAAAATAAAATACCTAGGAACTGAACTAACTAAGGATGTGAAAAATCTCTATAACGAGAACTACAAACCACTCCTGAGAGAAATTAGAGAGGATACAAAAAGATGGAAAGACATCCCATGCTCCTGGATTGGAAGAATCAATATAGTGAAAATGACTATACTACCCAAAGTAATATACAAATTCAATGCAATCCCCATCAAAATTCCAATGACATTTCTCTCAGAAATGGAAAGAACTATACAGTCATTTATCTGGAATAACAAAAGACCAAGAATAGCCAAAGCAACGCTGAGCAAAAAAAAATAAAGCTGAAGGTATTACTCTACCTGACTTTAAACTATACTACAAAGCCACAATAACCAAAACAGCATGG
The DNA here is from genome assembly GCF_000696425.1 of Galeopterus variegatus. Taxonomy (NCBI): domain Eukaryota; kingdom Metazoa; phylum Chordata; class Mammalia; order Dermoptera; family Cynocephalidae; genus Galeopterus; species Galeopterus variegatus. The sequence continues at coordinate 127,100 of NW_007728090.1, read as the reverse complement.
TACTGGTATAAAAACAGAGACACTGATCAATGGAATAGAATAGAATACCCAGAAATCAACCCACGCACTCACTGCCATTTGATCTTCAGCAAAGGCATCAAGTCTATTCAACCACATGTTCTCACTTATTGGTGGGAGCTAAAAAAAAAAATAAACAAATTAATTTACCCACAAACACACACACACACACAAAAAAAAACCGGGGGTGGGGGGTGGGGAAGAAGATATAACTACTATACTTTTTTTTGAAGTTGTTACAACAAGCAAACGGAAAGGACATTCTTGGGGGGGAGGGGAGAGAGGGAGGAGGGCGGGAGGTGTCGGTGAAGGGCCATAATAATCATATACATTGTATATTGACAAAATAAAAATTTAAAAAAAAAAAATGTTAATATAGAGGAGACCCACCACGTGGGTAGGTGGGTGGGGCAGTAGGGGGAAGTCTCTGTACTTTCCATTCAATTTTTCTATAAACCTAAAACTGCTCAAGAAATAAAGTCCATTAATTTAAAAATAGTCATTAATAGCTAAGCTAGATTAGAATAAGTACTTTATCATGATCTAACTTGATACAGGATGAAACTTAGGGAACCTAGAGAAGTGGTGGCTATAATCAACCTCAGTACTATTGACATTTTGAGACTAATAATTCTTAGTTGGCAGCAGGGAGAGGGGGACAAACCTGTTCATGTTTAACTGAATCCATGGCCTCTACTGGCTAGATACCAGTAGCAGCCCCTCAACCTAGCTGTGACAACCAGAACTGTCTTCAGACATTGCCACATTTCCCTTGGAGGAGCAAAATAGTTGAGAACCATATTCTAAAGCCATCTCTCTCAAATACAATTATATCAAAACTGCTTTTAACAAGAGCTGAGTAACATATAAAAATTATCTATTCACAGGCAGATATTTTGTGCTGTTGATTAAAAGAGACTCATATGGTTTAGATCCCATCCCAGACAATCATATGTAAGAGCTGGCATTCTGTTACAAAAAAAAATAAGGGAACCAGTTTATTCTTGTTGGTTCCTGCTTGAGTTTTTATCTCTGCATCCTTCCTCACCCCACAGTGAACTTACTAGTGCCCTCCTATGTAGGCTTACTCACACCTCAGTCTCCAGGCTCCTCTGGTCCTTACCTTGCAATCCAGAACCATAAATGGGCTTCTATTTTCTTCCTGAAGAATCATTGCTTAGTGTTGCAAATCTGAGCACAGCAGAATATTTATCTGCACTGCTGAAAATATTGACCTGTTGAGTAGGTTTACATATTATTTTCTATTTGAGTACTGGAAGATAGCTGTCCAAAGTGATTTTTTTTGGAGGGGGGGATCCAAACCCTTGACTTGGTATCATAATACCACACTCTAATAAAGCTAAGTGGCAAGCCCAAAAGCAATTTTTAAGAGTTGGTGAGCTGTTCTTTCTACCTACGATAAGCAGCAGATTGATCTGCTTCCAAATTCTCTCTTGACCCTTTTCCTCTGCCCAGAATCAAACTCAATTTTCTGCTGTACGAGGAAAAAAAAACTCTTCCCTTGCCCCAATGTCTCCCTCAATTTACTTCCCTATCTTCCTCCTTTCACTTACTAAAATCCTTCCTGAAAGAGTAGCTACTAGACTGTGTCTGCTTTCTCAGTTCCATTTACTCCCCAACCCATTTTATCTTTCATTCCCTCCAGTTCAAGGAAACTGCCTCACAAATATCCCAATGGTCCCTTGACTAGAAACTACAGTGGACTATTTTCAGACTTTGTTCTTTTCAACCTCTGCTATTATTATCTTCCTGTCATCTATGAAAATTTCTCCTTTTTTGACTTCTAGAAAATGATTCTTTCCTCTTTTCCTACTTCTCCAAATATTCACATTTTTGTCTCCTTCATTGATTCCTACTCCTCTGCACACATCTTAAATACTGTGCATCAGTTTTCCACCCTTAGTCTCTTCGATCTTCATTACATGAGCATTCTGGGTTATCTCATCTACTTTTCTTGGCCAACACTGAACTCATTCACCTACCACCTCTGAAACCAATTAATAAAGCCACAAAGGAAAAAAAAAATCTGTTCCTCTCAATTACTGCATTTACAATGTGGGTTAATGTTATTACTTTGTTTTTCTTTATTATTATTATTATTATCTCTTCCACACCTATCACACTTAATCAGCCATTATGTCCTGTCTCAAAATGTTCCATTCTCCCCTTCTTATTTTCATTGCCTTGAGACAGGTCTCCACCATCTCTCACTATGGTAACAATAGTATTACCACCCAAGCATCAGAAGATCTTTCTAAATATAAATATGATCTTATCAATTCCCTGCATATCACCCTTCTTTGACTTCTTGTTATTCAATCTGAAATGTGTTATCATGCTACATAAGGGTTTTCACAATCAGCTTCCAACATTTCTCTTCAGTCTCATAGTGCACCTTTCCCTGTCATACAACTTGGGCTCTTGTCACATTCTAGTCCCTCTGCTGGCTGATTAGCTCACGTGGGGTAGTGTAGTGCTGGTAACACTGAGGTCAAGGGTTCAGATCCCTGTAGCAGCTAGCTACCAGACGGGGGGGTGGAAAAGCAGACATTCTAGTCCCTCTATTTGAAATGTTTTTCCTTTTCTTTCTTTTTAGGAAAATTTCCACTTTTAATTTAAGAACTTAAATGTTAACTACTATCTGAAATCTCTTTCTCCTTACAAAGTCTTCATCATTCCTCCTTTGTATTTCCACCCACTCTGCCCATGCAGCTTTTATCACTTTGTACTGTAAAGTATTGTCTTTTTATTTTGCTGCTTGGTATCTCCCAATAGAATATGAGGTCCTTGAAGGTTATATTTTCTTTAACTTTGAATCTTCTGCAGTATCTGATCATTTTAATCGTTCAAAAAATACTTGTTGAATAAACCCATAAATCATATCATCACAAAGCAAACTTGTTTTCTTCCAATTTGTTTTGGTAGAAGGGCATGGATTCAATCCATCTAAAATGCAACCAAGTTATTTAGGCATGTGTTTAAAACATGACAAACTGAGACAAGGACATCTTTTACTCTGCTTAAAATTGAAGATTATTCCCACTCATACAGATTCTATCAATAATTGAGAATGGGAGTTAAAGTAAATTTATAATTCATTCTATAACAAGATCATAGGGTTTGGAGCATAGACACTTCTTTTCTGTGTAATCAGCAGTGCATCTCAGATCAATAAATACAGAAAAATCCTTACCTTGTTCTTAATTGACTTCTCAGTATAACAAAATGTTCAACATGGGAACTGATATACTTAAAACTTTCTTACTATTCATGAAAGATATGGGATTGAGAGACCCAGTCTTGTAAACTGAAAAAAACTTAAGATGTCTAAACAAATATGGGTTAGTAATTTTCAGCAAAAGATTATCCTTTTTGAAAATATAACAATGACTCCCTCAGTCATCCCTCACAGACAGATGCTTTGTCTTGCTCATCTTTAAAGGTCAGGGCTGATCAAGGTACATGGAACATGAGAGGATTAATGAATGTTTGTTGAGTCCCTTAATGAAAGCAAAGTGAAGGTAATTGTATCATATATACAAGTAAATATGTATCTTTCAAATTAGGATGTCAATAATTTTGGTCCCTAAGGATCTTCTCAGGTAGCTTTTTTTCACTTTAAACTAACTTATTTTTCAGTGATTCAAATAACAAATACTCTTTCCATAATTAGGTACTTGTATTCAGTTTGGGGAAAACAAAAATGTACAAGTCAGAATTCCAGTCTTCAAATTAACTCATACAAGCTACTAAGGGAAATAAAAGATGACCAATGCCTATGTATGGAACATTTCTTAACATGTGTTCAGTAGAACAGCGGCTTCTCGGGTGCTCCTCCCAAAAAAGTGGCCCATGGCTTGAGAATGAGGACTGGAAATGGTCAATACTCTATCTTAGAGATTCACAATGACAATAGCAAATTAAAGTCTCTGAAACACCATGTGTCTAGGAAATATCTTTAACCAAAAAGTCCACAGGCTTATTTGGTGAAAATGTTTCTTGGCATAGCACCCATACCAGCTTCACAGAGTACACTTTGGAAAGTGGCAAGCATTAAAAAGTTCTATAAGGCAGTAGATTTCATGAAAGTATAGAAGAGTAAAACACAGGAGGGCCTCTAACTCAGCCTCACGGAGGCAGAGGCTACGGGGGTAGATAGAACACTCCAGGGTAGAAAAACTTCCACACAAACTCCAGGTTTATAAATGTGATGAGAAAAACCAATATCTATCAAACCTAAAAAATGACTTGTGATCATCAAGATAAATTATGCTTCCATAATTCCAAGTCTCCATTCATTATTAGCTTCTTAGACAAACTTTTAAGCATTTGCAACTAAGAAATATCACTTTGTATGAGAGAGAAGTGGTAGATTAATGAATAAAAAACTATGCTGTAGGGCCAGCCTGGTGGCGCACTGGATAGTGCGCTGCTTGGGAAGCGCGGCAGCGCTCCCGTCCGAGGGTTCGGATCCCACGTACAGACCGGTTCCCGCTCACTGGCTGAGCGAGGCGCGGGAGCAACACCAAGGCTTGCGATCCTGTTGCTGGTCACGAAAAAAGACAAAAAGGAAAAAAAAAAAACTATGCTGTATACCTCTAGGAGAATCATTGTGCAGTATATGTGTGGAATATACTATAAAGCATATGCACTTCACAGGGCCTGGTTTTCCGAAGCCTTGCAGTTTCAAATATTGACCTTGCGGAGGACTGGAAATTTCCCTCAGGCTATAAGTCTCTGGTGCAAGATAGGGGAAGTGGGGTGACAAATCCATGGGGGGTAAAGCAATGCAAAGCAACATATATGCATGCATTGGAACAACACACTATACCCCACAAAAATAAATATATATAAAATTTTTTTAAAATTTTTTAACTTTAAAAAGTAAGAAATATCACTCTGTATAAGACTGTGAAATATCTAGAATTCAGTTTCAATTCCACTTACAGCTACTTTAGTTCTGCTCTGATAACCCTCACATATGAACTGCACCTTCTCCCTGTCTCTGAGAAGTGAACCTTCATAAACTAAGTTTAGGAACTTAAATTCTATTTTATCCCTGTGCTGACAAACATGTAATGGGGACCTCCCTGTATTCTAAGAGGATTCTGACTTGTTTGGAATGGTGCTTCCTTCCTTAGCCCTTTCTATCCAAATTCTGCCCAAGAGGCTGCTGAAACTTGCCACCTGCAAGTGGAAGTCTCTACCTGCCTGGGCAGATGTTTAGTTCTTATTGAATGGAGGTGCTTGTTTTGTTCTGTTCCATTTACAAATGATAATACTCTGTTTGCTGCTGTTGGTCTCCCTGATGCACAGGAAACTCTGGTATTGGTGTCTCTCTCTCTCTCTCTCTCTCTCTCTCTCTATATATATATATATATATACACACACACACACACACACACACACACATACATATATGTATATATAATATTTTATTTTATTTTTGTCTTAAAACATCTGGGCTGAGAACAGCTCAGAGCTTTTATTGCTCCTGTCCTCATTAGCTTCTCCATCCATTCAGCAGACTAATAAACCCAACATGCTTGTTTGTTTTAATTTTTATTTTTTTCTTTTTTTTTTTTAGAAATCCAGCATTTGACATTGCCTACCAGTTCAATTTTCTATTTTTTAATTCTGGTAAAATATGCATAACATAAAATGTACCATCTCAACCATTTTTAAGTGTACAGTTCATTGACATTAAATATATTCACAATGTTGTGCAACCATCACCACCATCCATCTCCAGGACTGAACATCTTCCCAAACTGAAACTCTGTATCCATTAAACAACAACTTCCTATTCTACTCCCCATCTCTATAAATTTGACTATTCTAGATATCTCATGTAAATGGAATCATATAATATTTGTCCTTACCAGCTCTATTGTCAAAAAGTCTGAGTGGACCTCCCAAAACCTCCCTAAGGACTGACGGGCCTGGGTCACGGTTTGCAGGCCTTGCCCTCCAGATTGGAGCCTTCAAGAGAGAAAGGAAGGCAGGGACTCTGTGGGAGCCCAGAGATCCCAACTTTGTATGGGTTCTGTGGAGACAGCAGGGGTACACCCCAGAAGAAGCAGCCTGTGGTCTGAGTCACATAAACTGGGCCTCAGCTTTTCAGGACAAAATTGTATTATAGGTGCAGGATGAAGTCACCATTTGTGGCATAATCCTGCCTGACTAAGTCACTTGTGAGTCACGGCTAATGTCAGAATCCTGTCAACATCGCCAATTGTCTAGCTCTTAATCCTGTTCATGACGCCAATTGTAAAGCTATTCGACTATGACTATGCCAGTTGTGGTGCTCTTTTACTTGCTGGTAACCCTGCACCGACTGGGCTGATTGTCGACCTAAGGCTGGGTCTGGAGCCCACAGACCCCTCAAGCCCGTTCACAGACTGGGTCACAAACCCTTCACATGCTGGGCTGGGTCCACAGACCCCTCACATGCCAGGCTGCGTCACGAGACCCCTTCATGCAGGTCTATGAGCTAGGTAACTGGCCAAAAGGTCCCTGGAGCCACAGGTTGGAAAGCATGGCTGCACCAAGCAGACACTTGAGGCAGACGCCCACCTGCCTGCTTCACTCAAACTACGCTCTTCTCTCTCTCTCCCTGTCTCTCTGAAGAACACAAGAATAGCAACAAAACTAAGAAGATACATTGGTGCACATGCGCGCTAACTCCACACACACACACACACAAATTTTCTTACAAAGGATGTGCTAAAACCACACCTAAAGGGACCCCAGGGGAGGGCCCTGACCAAACTATTCTATTTTCCCAACACCAGTACAGGGTCAAAAGCAGCAGGAAGCCTGGAAGGACAGCTCCCCACACTGGAGGATGGGGATGAGACCCGGAGGGGCCAAAATGTGGCTGGTGCCGAGGTGGAGAGGGGATCACCCAGAGCTGGATTCTGTATGTCCATTTTCATCCTAGAGCACAGCCATGGAAAAGTGTCCTGTCCTGTCAGGGGTTAAGACAACCTGCTTCCTTTTAAAGCTACTCATACCAAATCCAACCTCGGAGTTCTTCCTTCTCCCGTTCACAGACTGGCTGGGAAGAAGGACACTGTCTTCTAAGCCTGCTTTTCCTTGCATGGATTCCAAGAACACATCTCTTTCTAGGATTTTATTGCTAATTGCTATGAGGAAACTGATGGAATGAATTAAAAAAGAACAAACATGGAATAGTGACAATGTTTTTAAAAGGCTTACAAATTAGTAAAGCCATAGTTTTGACCCATAGATAATAATGCCACTTTGCATAGACTATTCACACATATTCACAGAGAATAAGCACTTGACTATGCACCCTGAAACTGTATCTATGCAAACCATTTTCAATGACTGGGCCAAAGGCAGTAGAAGAAAACAGGTTACTAAGAAGACATCACCAAATAAAAGGTGAATTAATATTATATATTTTACTTCAGTGGAGGTTTGTAAAGTTTGAGTGTTCAGAAAAACCAAAGAACATCTCTCATATAAGAATTAAAGGAAACAAAAATTAAAACAAGCTACTTTTAAAATGTTCATGTGTGTGGCATGAAAATAGATATTTAGATATCCCTCCATCTGTATAAGAGGAAGATTAAGATCAGGAGAAAGAATTTATCCCTCCCATATAACCTACAGTCAGAAAAGCATACGTGTTTGTTTCCTTTGAGACTGGACCTTTATAAGAGATGGAAACAACTAGAAGATTTGGGAGTAACAAGATTTCTTCTGTAAAAGTCAAGACTATAACAAACTAAAGATTTTAAATCTCCCATTCCAGGAAAATGTATTAGTCATTAGGAGGCATGTTCTGGAATGCTCTCAGCAGCCAGTTAAATACAATCATTTGCCTTTGGGGACTCAGGGTTAAATAATTCCATAATTGCTGATTTTCCAATACTACCAGGGCTAATTTATCTGGACCAGTTCTTATTCCAGGATTTATGGGCTTTCTATACCAGGCCACCTGATGAAAGGACGGATTCGATGAGAAGTCAGTCCATGACAAAGAATTATAAAAGCCAGTGGCTGTAAAGAGTAGGATTGGGTGAGGGTGAAGATCATCAAGATCATGTTGAAGGTATGGGACATGCAAGAGGACAGGAGGTGATGGGAGGAGGGGGTGGGAAGCAGTGACACTGACAAGCTAAATAGTAAATAGCTTCATCAAGCAATTGTAGTGGCAGAAATGTCTCAGGGTTTGCAAATGTGTACATCCTGGATTGAAAATTAGATTTAGGAACAGATTATTTAATAATATTGATTAGTGAAGTTGCTCTCAAGTTGAGATAACTCACATTAAGATTAATTTGCAGATGTAAACCAGCGTGTGAAAGCCTCTTGCTCTTCCTTAGAAGGGTGTGCACACAAGTATAGGAGACCCTCCTCCTCAGGGGCCATGTACTCATAAGACCCCTGCCAGGGAGCCCAGGTATGTCCAGATGGGATCCAGGCTCCCCAACCATGAGGGCTCCCTGTGGTTCAGTGCTCTGTCTTTTTACTTTATGTGTATCTCAGTCCAACACAACACGTTGGATGTAACCCAAAATTTTGGTAATCTCTCTATTTTCCTCAAAAGCCAAATGATTAGAGGGGGAGGAGAATACCCTAAAAAGGATAGAGTACAGGTTCTGAACTGAGGAAATGTAAATCCATTTGATAAGTTTTATTCTAGAGATAGACTAACATGAACTAATTTTAACTTCAACTAATGTTAATTTTAACAGTGATGAACTCTCTATTGTGCTGCCTTTCGGAGAGTTTCACCTGAAGCAACAAAAATATCTATTCACTTGCACACATCAAAAAAAAAAAAAATCAGCCTGAAACAGCTCTTTTTGGGTTAAACTTCCCACCTGTTTTCTTCTAAGTTTGTAATGTAAGATGTTTGGCCAATGCCAAGAGATTCTATGGAGATCAAGCATTTCCATTTACTAATTCCTTACCTGGATAATACCAGAAATATGACAATAGTATTAAAACAATAATTTTGCAAAGATGTCTTCAGAGTCATGGCATTTAATTCTAGAAAGAGGGCAGAAGAAAATGGTTTAGGGAAACTAAAGTAGTAAAAAGTGTTATAATTCATATGTCAAATGAGAGCTTCTTAAGGTTTGTAAATGATTCAGAGATAATCATATAATTCTGCAATGAAAACTATGTATGGTGATGCCTTAAAAAGGAGAAAAGGCAATTACTTTATTGTCAACTGGAGTTACAGGGCAGCAGAGTAGGTAGCAGTGTTGATTATTATGGGCTAACACAGCTATGTGGAGGAATTTCTCCCATCTGCTATGTCATTTTATGAGAACATTTAGTAAATTAATAGGCTTAATTCAGCTAAGCAATAGTAAATAATAATAATGACAACAATAACAACAGCTTGCTATAAGGATGAAAGCAAAACTTTGCATGGAAATACAGCTCTGGCTCCAGTCCATCTCTGTCCACTCTTCACCGTCCACCCTGGGCTCCTATCATCCCACCTTCCCATTCTGCTTTACAGCCTCTCTGCCCATTCGTCCACCTGCCCTGGCCACATGTGCCCCCCTTCTCCACCTGACACACGCAGGATCAATCCCCTCCTTACTAAATCGTCCTTGATTCCCTCAGGCAGAGGGAGGTGCTACCATGGCACTTCAAAGCAAGCGTTTATGGAAAGATTCATATTATCCTTTAATTCTATTTTTCCACAAACTTTTTGAAGTACCCTCATACTTCTTCCATGGCTCCATACCATAATATATCATAAACCATTGGTTAAATTTGTATAATGATTGTATCACCATGCTCTCAGTAATTCTAGCTAAAAACACTTGAACTATTTTTCCCCATTTTTCTCTTTTATTTATCTCCCATACCCAATTAAACTTTTCATTCAGTACTGCATTCAGCCAATATTTATTGCCTATAATGCCTAGACATTCTGGGACTGGTGCTGTCTTCTGGCCTTGGTTAGACCACATCACTTACAGCAAATACTCTCATAGCTCCCTCACTGTCCTCACCACCTCTAAACTCCCCACATACTTTCCAGTAATCCACAAGTCCAGTCATCACTTTCTTAAAACGGATCTACTGCAATTTCAACCTTCAAAAGCATTTAGTTCTTTCTTATTCTCTAAAAATAAAATAAAATTAGAATTCATTAGGATAGCATAGAAGGCTGTTTGTGATCTGGCCCTGTCTTAAGCCCTTCAGGCTTCTATAACAGAATATCATAGTCTAGGTGGCTTATAAGCCACAGAAATTTCTCACAGTTCCAGAAACCGAGAAGTCCTAGATCAAGATGCTGACAGATTCGGTGTCTGGTGAGGGCCTTCTTCTAGATGGTTCCTTCTGGCTGTGTCCTTACATGGTGGAAGGGGGCAAGGTAACTCTCTGTAGCCTCCTTTACAAGTGCATAAATCCTATTTATGAGAACTCTGCCCTCATGACCTAATCACCTCCCCAAAGCTCCACCTCCAAATACCATCACGCTGGGGATTAGGTTTCCACATGCAAATTTGGTGGGATACAAATATTTAGTCTATAACAGGCACTGAAAGGCATTCTTGCCAAACCCAGGTTTAATCCATCTATTCACCACTCCTTGGACACTCTTTACTCCTGCTCATGGACACCCCTACTCACACTGCCCTTTCTCTCTTTCAAACTATCAAAATCGTGTCATTCTTCAAGATCCACCTAAACGCTACCTTTCTCATGATGCCTTTTTCATCCTCCACAATCAGGAGTAAAGAATCAACCATTTCTTCTTCTGTGTGCTCCTCATACTTTGTCACTTTCTGCTCTCAAGTATACTTTTCAAGCTTTATATCATGTTATTTAATAAATAAGATTTAAGGGCCAGCCCGGTGGTGCACTGCTACAGTGCGCCGCTTGGGAGTGTGGCGACGCTCCCGCCGAGGGTTCGGATCCCACATACAGACCGGCGGCTCACTGGCTGAGCGAGGGGCGGGCGCAACACCGAGGGTTGCGATCCGGTTGCCAGTCACGAAAAAAAAAAAGAGACATAAAAAAAAATAATAAATAAATAAGATTTAAAATATCTATATGCCATGCCACCTGCTTCTTTCCAATAAAGTATTATGTTCAGTAGAAATTAGTGTTAAAAATAGTTACTGTGAATAATAACAGCTTTAATCATCTTAAACATTAAAAAAATAGACTCTGCAATATTTATAATACAGCAGAAGAAAGTAAATGAAGTCTTTCAACAGTAATGTTTCAGATAAGAATTGCCATTTAATTTACACAGGAGTTGCTATCCTAACAGGACAAAAAGCACTCTTCCTAACAGAGATTCCTAACTTCAGACATATCCCTTCCAGACAAATAAAGATGGAAATGGTGAGATACACATGTATATTATATATGTATATTTCAGTATGTATATTACATGTATACATATATGAATGTATACACACATATATACATCTACATATGTGTGGATAATATATATACATATATATATATACACATATATGTACACAGATCCAAAAAATATAAGTCATCCCCTCTGGAAAACCCACATCCACCCCATCTCATACCTGTTAATGGAATCAAACAAGAGCTAACAGGATAGGGAGAAGTTTCTTAGCTACAGGGTAACCTTCCTGAATACCTAGCTCTGGTGACTGACCAAGGTGGCCTTAACATTCCCCCTCAGCTTGACTAAACTGTACACAGGCTTCTTCTTAACTCTGTGTCCCTGACCTCCATTTTAGAGCATTTATTCGAGAAAACTTGCAGTTGTAAATTCTTTTTCTGTCTTTTTGAGATGAAATTTTCTCCCAGCCTCTTGCCAGTTTCACAACCCAGGATGTCTTTCTCAAGGACCTGGGAGCTATCATTTTGAAATGTACTCATCAAGGAAGATAGCGTCCCTATCTCCCAGTCTCTGTGGGAGGGTAGGAGTCTAATTTCCACAAGCAGCAATTAACAAAAGATGGTCTAATCACATCGAGCAACCTCTCTCTCATAATGTCCCCCAGTACTCTTTCACTAGCTCACCCCAGCACTTAAAAACTCTTAAAAATTCTTGTTTCTATGAGTTTGAGTTCCACTCCTTTTTCCTCTTGCAGTAGTCTTGATCCTTATTGTACTAATAGTCTTGAATAAAGTCTTCCTTGCCTATTTAACTTGTCTGGTGCAATTTTTCTTTGACATGACAAGCTGAGCAAGCCAGTACACTGCTGTTGCCCATTTAAGTGAGAAGAGTTTTCATGTGTCATCCTCTATCATGCTTTGCTGAGAGTTAAACTGAGATGACAGTCTGTTAATGTTTACCACCCCTCTGATCCTATGACCATATGCAAAGGATAAATGGGAGAAAAAGAATCCTACTTTATTGCTTCCTGGGATTAAATTCAATTGAAGAAATAGTCCCAAAAAATAAATGGAAGTTTATTCTGAAGGAATTACTTGTGTTCCACTTCTCCCTTCTAACTTTTTACAGTAGAGTCTAGCTGTAAATATAACCATCTCTCTCTTAGGCTGATACTGTAATAATTGCTCATATCACGGTGCTATGATTAAAATAAATTTGATTTACTCTTGACTGGTTTTTACAGGGGGAAAGAATGACACCGTTCATTTACTTGACAGCATAGCTTTGTGACTTTCTGGGCTGTCCATGTATCCACAAATTAAGGTAAGGACAAAACAGTCTGTGGCTGCCCTTAACTATGCAGTGTATTCACACTTCCTCAAATGTATTTCTCCAATCATTACATGAGAATATTCTATCCCACGTGTTTCCAATGTCTAGTGTGTCAAACAAAAAATAAATAATAAGCTGTGAGAATAAGCATGTCAGTTATAATACCCCAAAATTTGTAGGAGTACAGGGAGAAGACCAACAAAGAAGATGGAGACAAAATATATTCAGAGTGACATTCAAGAATTCACAAAAGACGTGTTCTGTGAATCATTTTTGAAATGTATTTCACTCAGACATACTCTCCTCCTTTAAATCATTCTTTCAGTGGCTCTCCCTTTGGACATCTTCAGGATAATTTAGTTAGAATGCACTACGTACGGAGGTGACAATTTGTGATTTATTGCTTATGGTGCAAAGAATGTAAAATAGAAAAGTTGGTTATTCCAGTTTTAGAAAGCAATCCACAAAAGATTTCCTTCACTCTCATCTGAATTGCATATTTAAATGAAACTAACAAAAGGAACTCTGGATTGAATTAGGAATTTAAAATTCTAACTGAATTTCTTTTGAATTTGAAGTAAAGTTCTCATGACAGGCCTTTTATCTTCTCAGAATTAAACACTAAAGACATATGCCCAATTCAAGTGAGTGAAATTTTGAAAATCTAAATTTAAAAAAAACTTGTATACCAAAATATTAACAATGATTGTCTCCGGATGATGAGACAATGGGAGATTTAAATTTCTATCTCTTTGCTAATTTTTCTTTCTAATTTTTCTATATTAAATATAGATCAATTTTGCAATAAAAACTCAACATGCTCAAATAAGTTAGAAGGTCATTCAGCATAAAATTTATAAACACCTAAGAATTCTTCATAGGATTCCTTTAAATTGTCAGTTTCCATTTATTATTTAATATATGAATCATCTTTGTGAAAGTTGTTTTTTATACTAGATTCACAAGGTCAAATTATTTTCTACAGAAAACAAGGTACAGGAGCTATTTGAGACATGGTGCTCGGTCATTGAGTGTACCTTGAGTTGTGCAAAGTGAGGGTTATTTTCAAGATACAAACTAATGACTCAAAAGTGGTTTAAAATCCCTTAGTGGTTCTCCACTGTGCCTAGAATGACATTAAACATTCCTTACAACATCCTGAAGATTGTGAGCATTGAAATAATGATAATAAAAACAGTTGTTAACATTCATTAAATACTGTTTCACATGTTATGCTAAGTGCTTTGCAAGAATTAACTTACTTAGTCTTGAAAACTACTGTCTGTGGTAGGTATCATTATCCCCATTTTTCAGATATAGAAACTCACGTGGTGCTCCCACATCATTTGTCCACCAGGGTGAGATTAATGTAGTTTAATAATTTTTATTCTCTCAATGATTTGGCCATCTCTAGACCATGATTACAATTAGAGGAATGAAGGATAGGCTATTAGAAAAAAAATTCTTATGAAATACAACCTATTGCTAACAGATACATTTACTACTATGCAAGTATTACACTTTAAATCTAAAATGTGATGAAAATACTACCTAGACTATTGATCTTGTCAGATTTATTAATGGGTATATGTGTTTCAGAGTTCACAAATCATTGTCATGTTCATAAATTCATTTACTCTTCACACCAACTACAGGAGATAGAAATTATCAGATTAAAACTTCAGATTAAATGATTTCCTAACGGAAATACTACAGAAAAGTAGGTGTGCTGATACTCAAATCCACATTCTTCTGACTTCTGTTGGTACTTTTCCCTGTACTAAGTTTTAATATTAATGTTTTTCTCTAATTCACTTTATTATTATTAGCCACCAAGAACGCTCACTAGATTGCTTTTACTTGTCAAAAGTGAGCCAATGGCATCAGGTTGAAATCTCATTCAAGCAGAGGTCACCTCCACCCACTCTCCCATCAATCCAAGTCGCCACAGGGCTCTGAAAACTGGAGAAGTCACACAAATGCCCAGTGGACCAGGCGGAGGTCAAGTTGCCCAAGGCAGATCCTCCTCAAATACTGAGCCAAGCACAGCAACCATGATGGGGGAATTTAATTACCTTTCCATGTTATGTATATTCTCAGAATAAAAGCTGCAACATCTTCAGGCTACAGCTCCACTGATGTATTTCAATCACAAATTGCAGGTTTCCACTTTGTCTGCCGGGCCTGAATATTCAGTCTGAAACTCACCACCAAAGAAAGCCATTTAGGGAATAGCTGGACAGCAGTGAAGCAGAGAGTGAGGTGAGCATGACATTTCAGCAGCTCACTCACAGCAATCTCTCCATAAGGGCTTTCACTGCCTTAGGTCAAGGTCTGTTCCAAACGCAGGTCACCAGAGCCTCCTAAGTGCCAGCTGGCCCAAGCTCTGAGTTTTCACATGTGTCACTCATAAAACAGCAGCAATGAAGTACTGTCAGAGAAAGATTTCATTTGTTCCTGCCAACAATGTGCAGTGCACTCAAGCACATTAGAAAGTGTAATTTTATAACTGGTAGAAGATGGAAAGGTAGAATAAATGCAGCACGTGCCCTCAGGAATTTCAAAGGCAACTCAAAAGGAAAGCCTCCCAGCTCCTCACCCGATGATGAAAGACCTTTCTTAATCTGGATCTTGTCTACATTTCTAACCTCCTTGCCCAGCACTGCTGGACCTCCTGTTTATGGAACTACCATTTTCCATCCCCCGCAGAGAGAATTCGCAATCTTCCTCTGTGTCTGCATTTCTCCAGGGTGAACTTCGCTTACAGTACCTGTCACATGAAATCATCGTCAGTGTTTACACGTTTGTAAGCATTCCACTAAACTGTAAGTTCCACTAAGTAGAAAGTTCCTCACTTGTGTCATTGTCATCTTTATAGCTCCAAGGCCTAGGAAAATAGTTCTTGCCAGTGAATGGAGCTAGTTAAAATGAAAAAAATGAATAAATAAATCACATACACACAATACTATACATCATTCAGTGGGTTAAAGCACAGGACTGAAGCCAAAACTGCTTAAGTTCAAAACCCAGTTCCATCATTTAGTAGACCTGTGATCTTGGAATAGATACTTAACTTCTCTGTGACTGATTTTCCTCATCTGTAAAAGGGGCTATTGTATGATTTCAATGAGTTAATAATAAACGGAAAAGTACGTAAAACATGGCTAGGTGCATTGTGGCTTTCTAACAAATGGTAGGTATCACCATTGTAATCATCGTCTTGCCACAACATGGCAGGGTAGTACAATGGCCGATATTTTGAGTTCTACAATACTGACGTCAGAGGTTGGATCTGGGGGGCCTGATAGCCAGCCTCAAGCCACCCAGTGCTCTTACCAGGTTCTTGACTTCACCACGGGAAAGAATTCAAGGGCAGAGTCACAGTAGAGAGTGAGAACAGGCTTCATGAAACTGGTAAGTACAGATTCCACAGAGAGAAAACCCAGGGAAACTGAGCACCTCCTGTATGAATACCACAGACCTGAATTCAAATCACATTCCTCCACTTACTGATCATATGACCTTGGGCAATTTGCTTAACTTTTCTCTATATTGGTTTACTCATCCCTAGAACAGTGCTAATAAAAGTGGCTGCATTATAAAACTTTTTGGAAATTTACAATTAAATTATGCATGTAATTAGCAGAGTCATGCACATGGTAAGCGCTCCATAAAGTTAAACTATTCACGCTGTGGTTTACCTTAAATGCATATCAGATTAAGAGCCCTTGGTTATTGCCTTAAGAAAGGCACTCTCACCCACCTGGCACTTGTGTTTGTGCCACATTAGCTGTGGGAATGCAGAAGGAAGACACTGAAGAATAAAAATGTGTCACATCTTCGACATAAAGCCAGATAACTTTATGCCCCCATGTTCTAGTTCTAGAGGAAACAGGATATGCTGTTTGCTGTTTTGAGCATGTTAGAACACAGTTAGTTGTACCAGCCCTGGGTCTGCTTGCACCTAGATCCATTTTCAGACTTCCCTGTGGTACTCTGTATAACATGGGGCATGAGAAGTGGAAGCCTAGCTCCTGCAATAGAGATGCTGACAAGAGATTGCAGGGAGAGGAAGAGAGAAGCCAGGGGATTTCTCCTCATCCTTCTGTCTAGGGCAGCTTTCTACCTCCTTCATGGTTCCAGTTCCCACCAGTCGGGTCCATCCTGGTCCCAGACTCTTGGAATGATCCTGGCCCCTGGGTACTGGGAACAGCACCGCTCCCTTTGTCTCTCCAGCCTGGGGTAATAGTTGTCGTCGTCGCTAATTTCTGGGTTTACTTGCAGTTCCTCATACAACTCTCAGCTCAAGGCATCACCAGTGTAGCAATTCCCTGAATTTATTCCTCTGTGGTTTCTATGTCCTACTCAGACAATGGCTGATCCAGTGATCTTTATCTCTTCCCTGTCTTCCTTTCATTATATTGACTTAGAAAGTGCCTGATTCACTTCCCCCTCTTCACACATACGTAGGTACATACATTCTCATACACTTCTGGTGCTGTCTCCTGTTTTAAAGAAACAAAGGTAGATTTCTGTGGTCTGGGACAAATAAGTTATGTGGTTTGATTCTGAAGTGACTTGATTATCTAATGCAGTGGTTCTCAACAGGGGGATATTTTGCCCCATTCCCACCTCCAGGAGCCCAGGGGCAATGTCTGGAGATATTTTTGATTGTTATGGGGGTGGTGGTTGGGGGGCAGCTGGGAATTCTGATAGTATCTAGTGGGTAGAGACCAGGCATGCTAATAAATGTCCTACAATGCACAAGACAGTTCTCCCAGAGAAAAGAATTATCCAGCCCAAAATGTTAATAGTACTGCTATTGAGAAACTGATCTAATGATACAAAACCCAACATTTTTGCAAGCTGGATGCTTGCTGTAGCTTCTGAGTTACTACAGGTCACAGAGACTTCTTAGGACCTAAAGCTGTTCATGATGATCACACTGTTGAGATCTTGCCCACAGTCATCTGTTGCAGTACACAATTCTAATTAACTGATTTGCATAAACTTGAGTTTCACTACAGATTTCTTTGTTTTGTTGATATGCATGCCCTTGAGCTGCTGGGAAGACAAAGAAATAAAGTAGTGTAAAAGACACAGTAAATGTTCAGCTAGAGAGCTTTGTATTAAATATTTTTTCTAAAAAAATCATACACCTTAACTTCCCCAGCCTGTGCAGAAAATGATAGATTTTTCATAAGATATTAAAAAAAAAAAAAAAAAAAAAAAAAGGGATCTGGTTCTATTTTTTTACTATAAACTTTGGGGTTTTTTTGGGGGGGTTGGTAACCTTTTCCTTCAGGAGCTAGAAGCTGGCTAGTTGATGTCGATCACATTTTCTCTTCCTTCTTGTGTTAAATAATGTGTTTTCATCTCAGGAGTGGTGTTGCATGGCCTGGGGGCTGGAGGCTGGTTCCCGCTACACTGTCCACCACTAGCTGTGAGGTCTTTTGATGATCACTTTACCGGTAAAGATATCACTTTCCTCATGGGTAAAATGGGGAGTGGCACTAGTTAAAAGCTCCCTTCCTGTCCTAAAAGTTTATTCAGTTATATATATTCAGTACTTAAGTAACATGTTTCTGTATTGGCTCTTCAGAAAGCAAAATTTACCCAAATGCAATAAAAGTTTCTACCCATGCCTGGTTCATTGAATAAGCAGGCCCTAATAAACAAAAGTAAAGCTTGGAGAATAACTAAACTCACGCTCCAGACTCCTGACCCAGTTCAAAGATGCATGAGGTTGTCTCTAAGAGGTGAGAAAGGACAAATCTGCCATGAACAGCCCCACATCACTGTTGCTCTCTTTCTGACACCTTCGAGTGAGAATGGACTTTTGCCATGTTGTGCAGACTAAGCTTCAAAAAACATAGACTTTTAGAACTACCCAGGAATTTCTTCTTCCCTGTCCACTGAGAGGAAATGAAAAAATATGTAAATCTAGTCCCATTCCTTAAAAAACAGCCAAAAGAGGCATGAGCAACTATGCTTTCTGCCACGTAAAAAAGAGCCGATTTTTTTTTTTTTAAGGATAAGCTTTGCCCTAGAAGAAAAAGCCTCAGAGAAGCCTAGATGAAGCCTCTGCAAACAGCTGCTGACAGCTGCCTGCGACTGTCTCAGCCAGAGTCCCACAGGTAACCACCTTCCTTGATGCTTCTGCCAGCTCCACTCCCTGCTTCCTGTAGGTCTTCTTGTCTGTTTACTCTGATGATAATCTCAGTGGGTAGGGATTATGTCTTAATTCTGCTCTCCTTGCAGCCTCCATTATATCACCGGCTCTCCTTAAATGTTAAACCATAAGCTAGATGAAGGTAAAACCAGTTTTGAAAAGTTGTAGTAAACCTCAAAGATTTTATTCCCAGGATATTTTTGTTCACAAGTGAAGTTTCTCTCTCAGTGCAGCTCTGTGAAGCTGTTGTAGGGAGGAGTTAGAACCAACATCTGAGCCATCAGAGATGCCACGATGACTCAAAGAAGAAAAAGGAGGGAAAAGTGTTAAAATTTGTGTTATGTTAATGAGATCACTTGGTCCCTGTCACCTTAAAAAAGCCTAACACACATTTTCCTCTCTGACTCCTCTTTCTTTTCCCTCTCCTCCTCCTTCATCATCCTCTATATCTAAAGATGAAGGTTAATATTAAGCATCACATTAATGGTTGTCAAATCAATCATGATTTCCTCTGAGTTATGTTACACAGAAGCAACATGCTTTATCAGAAATCAAAGAAAGAACAGTGCCAAAAGTGGATGAGCTAATGTAAAATCACTTACATGGGCACTCTAGAGACGGAAACCCATTTAATATTTAATGCAGTCATTAACCTAAGAATGAGAGGGAGAGGGTAATGGATGGTCTATTCCCTTTGCCTACGGGACAGGGTACCGAAGTGAACTGTCCCTTCTGGGAGCAGATTCACACATGTCTAAAATCCATAAAGTGGGTCACAGGTAAAGGGAATTGGAAAAGTCTCAAAACCCCCAGATGTACTGTTCTAAGAGGACAGTTGTGCTCAGCAGTCATGCCTGAATTTCACCATACTGCAGGAACCAGAAGCCGTGTCAATTGAATTGCTCGATTAGTTTGTTATGGCAACAGACATGCTGTCCCCAACACATATGGTCAAACTGCAACAAATAATCAATTATTGAAGGAAACTATCTCCAAGAAGCATTAATCCATCAGGATATTGAAGGGTCTGTTTTTGACTCTATTGAGGTTTTGTTATCATAGAAAGAGTTGTCTGCTTTGACAGCTACCCAGAGTTGTCCCTAAGAGCCAGAATGTCAAAACCAATTGAGGATGAAAAGGGGGAAAAATACAGGCAGTCTATAATGGTGAAGCCCATCAGAAAAAGAACTTTTCCGACAAGTGAACATTATGATGTTGTAGGGAGCATTCTATCTATGCAGCATGAATGCCAGCATATTCTCTGCGTGCACTTTTAAATAAATTCACCCTAAGCAAGCAATGCCATTACAATTACTTCACTTAAGCTGCAGCGTTACTTCTGATATGATATAGCTACACTAAATCCACATTTCTTGTTTTATTTAATTGCATTTGTTCTATCATCTATTATCTTCTTTGGTATGAATTTTCAGGGATTTCCAAGGATTTGACCTCACCAAGGAAGTCGATTACATTTTCATGCAATGAAACATCTCCACATCTACCAGCCCAGCCACCACCCATTTTTTCTTCTCTACCCTTTAAATCTAAATCTAAATCTAAACCTTTTCATGCTGTGGAGTTTTTTAAATACTCCTTCTGAAAATAAGTGATTTCTGAATCTAGGCAGAAGCTCCAGGTAGGCTGTATATCAAAGATGGGCACAGTAGAATAGACATCCACAGACAGAATATCAAGACCACCTGGCCAGATGTAGTATTGTCCAGGCTTTTATGCCTTAACAAAATCCTTCTGAGTTAGGGACAATTTTTCCATATAGTTTTTCAATTAAACTTGTTTAAAGAAAATTTTATTTCATAAAAGTCAGTTTGATTGAGAATATCAACTGCAGCAATAAACAACTACCATTACCTACTTTCAGTTGAAATCAGCAAATATCTTTCAAAGAAAAAAAAAAAAAAAGGTCTGTGCTGGTTCATATAAATTACCCAAAAGAAATAAGTTTAAAAGAACCTACAATTACAAATAAGGACTTTTCAATTAAAAAATAGGATAGTGTTAGTTCTATCAAAACTACTTAGTAAATTGTTTTTTTTTTTTTTTTAAACGTGGCCTTAAAGCTTCTCCAGGAGAACCCAAGGAATGAGGCAGCAAAAACATATTTACCAAAAGATCCCTTTAAAATATTTATTGATTGAATTGTACTCGTATCTAACTCTCTTCACTTTCTCTCTCCTCTCTGAACAATTCAGACCATTGTTCAAGATAAGAAGTGACAAGGGCATCTAGCAGGAGGAAAAACTCACTTCTCTCTGTTCATTTCATTACCACAGGACTTAAAATGCTGCACAGGCTCTGACCTAGATTTTCCACCTCTACGAACTTGTTCTCAATAAAAACATTTTTAAAAATTTAAAGTTATATATAAAAAGATGTTTATTACTGTATTGTTTATAATGATGAAAAATTGGAAGCAAATACTCAATATCAAGTGTCTATTTAAATTAATGATGCAATACAGATATGGCGAAATATTATGAGGCCAATAAAATGTACGTATATGAGAATATTTGATGACACACTCTACTAGCTCTTCTCTGGGCCTGCAACATTTTTCAAACAGCCCCCTCTCCTTTCTCCCTCACCCAATGCATCCGTGATCTGGCCAGTTGATTGACACTGTAGGACTCCGGAAGGAATAAACTGAAAGGCGGCAGGTACCACTGACAGTGACTACAGAACGGGATCTAAGCCAAATTGGTTGGAAGTGTACAATTAGCAGCAGTTAGACCCACTAGAACGCTCCACCTTTCCTGTTTATGTGACTGCCTTTCTTTCTACCACAGCTGAAGACTTGGGTTTTCTCTCTGAAGAGAGATTTTGTGTGAAAGGTACCAAGCTCAGCAGTACTGAGAGTACTTTACTAAAAGCAGGTGGATGAAGGAAAGTGAGATATCAGTGAGAAGCCTCATACACTCTGACAAATGATTGGAGGTATCTCTTTGAGGAAAAGAAACAACCCAAGAGAAAAGTCACACCAATACTAACTGTTTAGGGAAACACAGCAAAGTGTCCCATTTGGATCACCTGTCTTACAGTGAAATCTACCAATTGAGAAGCCCTACCCACATCATTATACAAATCAGCTTTTTAGCACTATTATCTTAAAAATGAAGAGAGAGCCAAGATCATCAGCAACTTGAAGGAAACATTTTAAAATGAAACAAGTTTTTTTCAAAAAAGTATTTAAAAAATGTACAGATAAGAAAACTTGCAGAAAAGAAAACTATTTTTAAAACTATGAGAATATCCTCAGAGAAAAAAGTAGTAGATATTTCATTTGTAAAACATGAACATAAGTATATTAAAAGTAAATGTTCAGAAAAGCAAAATAATGTTTTAAAAATAGCTAATACAACTTGAAGATAAAGCTAAGGAAATCTCATAGAAAGAAGAAAAGATAGACATAAAAAAAATAGAGGATTAGGCTAAGAAATCCAACATGAAATTAATAGGAATCCCAAAAATAAAGATAACATCATAAGGGAAATTATCCAAAAACTATTTTTTTAATTTTGCTGAATAGAGAACTATATATTAGAAGGATCTATCTAATTTCCAGTATAATAGATGGAATGGACAACACTAAAGACATCATAATGAAATTTTAGAGCAGTAGGAACAAAGAGAATCTTCTAAATACTTCCAGGAGGGAAGGGGAGAATCGGTTTACATAACAAGAATGTCATTTCTCAATGACAACTCTGGAAGCTAGAAAGCAATAAAGCAATGCCTTCAAAATTCTAATTTCTAAAATTACTTCCAATTTTTTTTTTTTTAAGATGATCAGTAAGGGGATCTTAACCCTTAACTTCGTGTTGTCAGCACCACGCTCAGCCAGTGAGCCAACCGGCCATCCCTATATAGGGATCTGAACCTGTGACCTTGGTGATATCAGCACTGCACTCTCCCAAGCCCTAAATTACTTCCAATTTTAAATGTAATATATAACCTAGTAGAAAAGAGGAGAATGAAATATTTTCAAATAATTAATTTGAAAAATTTACTTCCCATGTGCTCTTTCTGAGGAATCTATTAAAGGAACTGTTCCAACAAAAGGAAAGAGTAAACTAATAAAAAATAAAAATAAGACTTGGGATGTAAGGAGCAGGTAATCCAACACAACAGAAAAGATATGACAGCATCCGTTAAGATAATAAAGGAAGGTTCCTAGATGAGACCCACACAGCAAGCCTAGATGGGAACCAGCCCAGACTGGAACAAGAAGTTAAAAGACTCTGAAAGAATGTTTCTTAGACAAAAAAAGAAATTATCATCTGATATGATTGATGGTATTTACAGGGACCTTCAGTTCTATCATAGAGTTTGGGGATGCAATGGTGATACCTAGAAAACCAAAACTGAGCATTTTTTATATGGGATGAAACTATTATCTCCTGGAAAAATAAGAATATTGTTCAAGATAGGAAATGTAACACTAGTTTAACATGTGGCTCAATTGTAAAAACAGTGTTTACATTGTCATAATAAAGTAACCTCTGAATATGAATTAATAAAAGCTGTGATATACCTATACTAGGAGGATGGAAAGGAACAGTGAATACATGTATGTGAGGGGAGGGAAGTAAGAAAGCTAAATCCTTACCTCCCACAGTAAGAAATCAAACCAAAAACTCAGCTATAACAAAATAAGCATGTTTTTAGTAACTTGGGGGTGAATTCCAGAAGGAGCAGACAAAAATATTGAAAATTGTTGTCCCTGTAACTTACAAATTAAAGAAAGAAAAAGATGGGTGAGAGGACTAGCCACTTTTTCATTATAAGCTTTGTAGAACTATTTGATATTTTAGGCTCAGTACATAAATAACTACAATATAAATAGAAATTTAATTTAACTTTAAATGCAAACAAATATATTTATTCCTTCAACAAACAATTATTGAGAGACTAGCCTATGAAATAGCAAACATATATGGAAAGACAAGTACTATGTCATGCTAGGAATGCAAAGATAATAAATACTGGGTCACTCATCTTTGCCCCTTAATAGCTGTTTGACCTTGGGGACTTAATTGAACCATGTATGTGCCTCAGTTTCTGCTCAAAAAGAAAAAAAGGAGGACCAAGTATGATAATATAATAAATTACTTCAAGCTGCAAAAATAATAGTATTCTAGAATGGAGACACAGATTCATAATAACAACTTCAATGCAATTTGGTCTTTGTTCCTTTGAAATTACATACCCAAAGAAGTGAGGACATAGAGAAGGATCCAAAGAAGTAAGAGCATAGAGAAGGATTCCCTTTAACCAGTAGAGATTTAATTGCCCTCCATGAAAACAAGGCTTCCAATGAATGTTATTGGTCCAGTGACAGCAGACCGTGGACTCAATAGGGTTGCAAGATCCCTTTCAACTCTCTAAGCCTGAGTACACTGTAAAGATGCATCTGAATAGATGTGCAAACAACTAGATGCTTTAGACAACATATTGATTTAGAAAGTTTTTGATTGTATTTTAGTAATATGCTTTTCATCTTTTTTTTTTTTAAAGTATTTATTTTGAACTTACTTCTGTGTAAAGGACACAATCTGTGCCAGAACCTCAGATGAGTTTCAAGAAAGACAAGACTGCCCTTGAGAATTTTACTAAGAATTAGAATAAGAGTTTTACAAATATTTATGGATGAGATTAATAAGTATGAGAGCTAAGTTAGGAACATTTAGAAAATAACATGGATTCTTAAATATTGAAAATCAGGAGGTGAGAAGACACAAAAGAGTCTAAAAACAGCTAATTTCAAATCTCTGAATTAGCTGTCACATGGGAGATGAAATAAATACATTCTGCATGTGTCGTAGGGCACCAAATTTGGAGCAATGGGGGTGGAGTGAGCAAAGGGGAGAAATATAGAAAAAGGGACTTTGGCTCATGATAAGAAAGAATGCATAAATACAAAATTGGCTGTTCTATGAAGAAATGAGAGCCACCGTGCTGAAAGTGTTCAATAGAGCCCAAAAAACATTTTCAAAAATGTTATAGCAAGAACTCTTGCTTAGGGAGTAAGGTTTCAGACCAAGTGAACTCCAAATTTCCATCCTTCTCTAGGATTCCATTTATGTTACAGATCACAAGCATAGCCAAAGTTCAAAAGAATTCCATCAAACGGTCAAGTCAACAAAAAGCAAACAATCATACTGGTTATAGTCACACTATAAGAGAACAAAAAAGAGGAAAGGAATCAAACAAGCATACCAGCACATGCTCGAACAAACTATTAGGATATTTCCTTTTACATCTAATTGTTTTCAAGATTGTACTGATGCAGCCATATTAAATTATAATGCAACCAGGTTGTCTTCTTACCCCAAAATAGCCAAGAAAAGATGTGCTATCTAAAAAATATTAGACTGGAATGCTAGTTAAAGATATTGAACTGTAGAAAGATGAGCCCCCTACAGAACCAATAACAGCATTTTAGTTAGGACTTGAGGGTGTTTGCTAGCCTTATTGACTGTGGCCAGTTCCATTCTGTTTAACCTGTGACAGCTGATGAGACTGGACCCTGGGGTGGAATTACTGCCCAATTTATCAGTGATGCTTATTGAGCAATTATCTATGAATATGACCCTGGAAAAGTCTTCTTAATACTGAGCTATTCAGATGAAGAAATCTAGTAAATACATATATATATATATATATATATATACTCTTTTTACACCTTCTGAATTTTGATATTTCCTGAGCAACTCCTTATAACACCTGGCCCTATAAGCAGTGCACAAAGACAGGGGAACATTGAATTGAAATTACTTTATTGATCTAAAAATTTCCATTATATTTAGCCAAAAAATTAGAATGGCTAGTAAATGAAGGGAACTTTATAACACAGATTTTTATCCAGTTATGATGTATGGTTTGTATCTATGGGTCAAGTGGTCTGAATCAGCAGAAATATTTCTGAAATAATCATTTAAAAATGGATTTAGGATAGTAAAACTGACTGGTGAATCATAATATTTAAGAACGTGTTCAAGTAAAAACAACCGTTCATCTAGAGTCGGAGTAAGCAATGGTAATATTAAAATGAAATACTTCACAGTTAAATAACTGCAGTGTACTTGGGGATGAAACCTGGATGAACTGTCAGAGCACAGCTGTTGTTAATGAGACTTGCGTGATATGATTGAACTCATGTTTGGAACTGATGATGCCTTTGAATGCTATTAACACAGCCAAAGCCTTCTGCTTGCCTAGCTTGCACAGTGTTTTAACATCTTGGTCATTTCCTGGCCCAAGGATTCTATGGGTTATTTATTTACAGCATGACTTTGTTATAGGAGAGACATGGAAGTACTTGAACTGTTGCTAAGCATTAAGCAACAATGTTTAAGTAGAATAAGGGCTAAGATGATACACAACATTCCATTTGCCCCTTTGCACTCACTGTACTTACAAATGTCAACAGTTACCTTAAGCTCAACGGTGGACAAAACATCCTTTTTGGGAACTCTGTTTATACCCACACATGTACAAGGGTACTTCAAAAAGCTCATTAAAAGATTCTTACTATCTTTAAATTCTATTTTTCTATGAACTTTTTGAAGTACCTCAAAAAATTCATGGAATATTCATGTTATCTTGTAATTCTATTTTTCCATGAACTTTTTGAAGTACCTTCAAATATCCTGGCTCATATGAAGAGAGCTGGAGAGTAGAAGGTCATAGTTCTACAAGGCTTATAATGAAAAAGGAGAAATTCTTCTTTCATGCCAAGGAAGAGTGGGGGAAAGAAAAAGTCGGAGAAGGTAGCCCTCATGCCTACACCCCACCCCTGCCCCTGCTCAGAGTAGAGGTGTCCAAGAGAAGAGGAGACTGAAATGTGGTCTCCAAACTGAGATTTGGGTGTCTCAGCTTTGAGGACAGGTCCTGCAGGCATGGGAACAAGCAAGAGAAGATGACTTTGTACATTCAGGGTGTGGTGCAGGCATCTTAGATCCTTCTGCCCCTTCCTCTGCAGGTCGTGAGTCAGGTAATTGAAAGAAGATTCAGGCAGCTTTATGCATGGTAGACATACTTTATTCTCCAGATGTCAGCTTTGTAGACATGCTTTATTCTCAGACGCAAGCTCAGGCTGTGCTCCACTGACCCTCCATGCTCTGCCCTTCTTCCATACTCTGCCAACCAGCAGTTCAGAGCAGTTACCTCTTACTCTTAGTACATAGTAGTGGCCACAAACCAAGCATTACGTAATTACAACAGTCACGCTGAATCAGTAAATGGGCACACAGATGCAGCTACACTACTTTTATAACTTGTTTCTAGTGAATGTGCTGAATCTTGCCCATTTGTAACAGATGTGAGGTGAGAGATCCTGACTAAACTCTTCCTACTTTCCTTACACAGGGCAAACTCAGTTCTCCATCCACAATTTTGGGGGCTTTGTCCAATTTGGTATGGCTATAAATGGGTCACGGATGTTATCTTGTCCTCTGATTGTATGTGCCAGTTCCAAGACTAGGAGGGGAAAAGGAAATCGAAAGCATTTCCATGAACTCGGCCATGCCAGGGAACTCTGCAGAAACCACCAGAACCAGGCTGAACAACCCTTCTGCACTCTCACCTCCCTCTCCCCAATGCTTTCCAACCTTAGGAGATCATACTGTGAAGACAGAGCCAGGGAGACTAAGTGGATGCTAATGTCCCTGCCCTTCACATCTTTGGGGCACTTTAGCCAGGAGACAGAGGCTGGGAAGCTCACAGCTGGAGCTTTGCCCCAGGACTGAGTTAAATGAAACTTGTATTTTGCTATGAGGCAAATCCATGATGTTAGGCTGAGTATACCCAAAAAGCAACAAGACAACCTTTAACGAAAATGGGGACTTAGATTTAAAATAAATATTCAGGTTTTTTTTTAAAGTCAATTTTACTCTTTAGTGTTGAGGACAACATTTACTGTTCCCCTTGTACCTGCTACATTGGTATAACCCACTGGAGTGATGGGTTCTCTTCTAAACTTAGGTAGTTGTCTATATCTTTCATCCACTGTTTTTCGAGATGTGGTCTCTGATGTTCATTGCCTTTAAGCCTATCAATGCCAAAAGAGATACTTTAGCTATCTAAGAAAAAGTGGCCACGTTCCTTAAAAGATCTTTGGTTGAAGGGTAACGGGCTTAATACTGTAAAAAAGCAACTTAAAAATGGTTGTTAAGGAGACTAAATTCTATAATTGCCAGATCAGCAGTGAAAATAATTCCTGGGAAGAGAAATCAGTCAATTCTACCAGTTCACAGGGAACTATTTCCAATTTTCCATTTCTTCTAGGTAGTAATAAGCCTTTTGTTAAATAATTTGTTTGAAAAAATTACAGAATCATCATCGTTTATCAAAAGAGTTTAATTAGCATTTGGTTAATGAGCTGCTCCTGTCCTTGTTTATCTGAAGAGGATGTAGCAAGATTATTATTGTCTTTGAAGCAAATTGTATTCTACTCCTCCTGCTTGATTTTATTGAGTTAGAAATAAGCATTTAATTTTTAACAATTTTCTGCTTTCATAGGTGAACATATAAATAGTTCTTTTACTGGTAATATGGCTATAATGATATCATTTGATTATTAACTAGTTCCTTTGGCTAAATTATCATTATTCTTCTAATTCAAATATTTGGTTTTTTCTAGAAAAGAGGAATTACCACAATAAGCACAAGAAATTTCTAAACTGAATTTTAAAAAGCTATGAGGAAAAAAAAAAACCTAGTTTATATTCTTTTAAACATTTGTAGTATCAAATAAAGCATATAATTAAATTACATTAAAGTACAAGAAATAAAGTTAAAAATAGATATCTGAGATACTCGATTTTTTATAACATCCGAGAATCTGGAGTTGTTGATAGCTTCAACATTGTACAACTTAAAGCTACCTTTAATATTGTTCAGTCTTCATTCTTTTGTTATAGGCTTATTCTTCAGACTGTGAAGAAACAATCCATCTTTCTAGAAAAATCACAGGAACCAAATTCTTAATAATTATATCATATATATGCACACTAGTCTCTCAAAGGTGACAAGCAGTATTTGTGTTAGTTGCTCAGTGATGGTAAACAAGAAAAAGCATCTGGCAATCTTATGTTTTGAGATTTACATCACAGGTTTACATAATCAGGAGAAAACTACATGGATTCAATAGTTCTCACAAAGGAAAAATGTTTTGTAGTGTGAAAGGAATCCTTTTTCTCAATCTGGTACTACAGTTTTTCCCAGGTATTTTTTGTTTTGTGGTTTATTCTTGCTCAAAAATAAAACCCAAAGAAAAAGAAAAGCAGTTTATTCTCAAAGATGACATTTACCTTATATTAAAATGCCCTTTTCACTAAGATCACAGACAGCTTTCATAGCATTCAAATCAATATGAAAACTAATTCAAACATTTCTGAGGTTTAAGTAAAAGGATTCAGTTTAGCGATGCAAATAAAACAATGAACTCAAGTTCTATCAAAGAGAAGGTATTCACTACTAGGAACGTGTCCCATCTCACAACATGTTTTATGTGTAATTCGTGATATTGAATACATGACCAAACCACTTTCATTTGTTTATTTATGCATTCAAACTGTTTATGATTCTAAGTAATCCACATGTCATGTAAAGTAAAGCTAAGGTAAACTGGTCATTGCTCTGACTTTTCAAATAGACAGGGAAGTTGACAATCCTAAACCATGGAGGGAAGCCCTGAGAGAGAAAAGAAGGTTAGGATATGGGAAAATTTGTCCTCAGAGGCAGTGGAGGAAAAGTTTGTCATTTTTGTTTTCTATCCATGGCTGGAAAGGGCATGTAAAATAAGGTGGGAGGTGTTTTACAATCCAGTAAAGAAACATGAGTCATTGCAGAAAGCTAGATTCTTACAGAATCAGAACAACAATGTGTCTTCGCAGTAAATGAGGTCGATGAATGTTGAAAATCAACAGAAAATATTATCTTTCTTTACACAAATCTCTGGTTCTTCCATAACCAACCAGTGGTGGTAGTTCTCATTGCCGTTCTCAAAAAGGCCATGGTGAAACTAGAGACTACCTACCAGAAAGAGAAGAAGTGAGGGGAAACATGGAAAGCAGAAAATGGGGCTGAATCATGGGGTAGATGAAAAAGTGAGAATTTTGCTGACCCTCATGTCAGTAGGACTTTTCAATAAAAATGAAATCTACCTGTCCTATCAGCCACTTCTGCTTAAAGGTTCCTAAGAATGCCTGTTGTTCACCCTTATTTTTCATCCCGTCCAAAGGGGAAGTAAGATCTAAGCAATCTAAGAGTCATCAGATGTCTGACACTGCAAAGACACCAGTGTCTCCTGGCTCTACCTCAGTCGTTCCACCAGCTCTTCCTCCTCCAGCTTCATTGTTGATTTGCCTGTCTCTTGCTTTTCATTCTCCTCTCTTCTTACCTGAATGCTCTTTATGGACAACCTCATTAATATCTATGGCTTCCAATGGCACCTACATAGAAATACTGACCATAGCCAGATCTACATCTGCTTCTCAAAAGCCACTTCTGAGCCCCAGACTAATACATGCAACTCTCTAGTAAACATCTTTACCATAGAATGCAACTCAAACATATCAAGTTCAGTAAACATAAAAATAAAATCATAAATTTTCTTTCAAAACAAGCTCCTTCTTCTGTATTCTCAGCCTCAAATGGTTGTACCACCATCCACCATATCTCCAACAAGTGCCCTCCTATCACTCACATTCAATTAGAAGTAACAAATCATAGCAGACACTGTTCTAAATACTGTTCACACATTAACATTTAATCTTCACAGCAACCCGATGAGGTAGGTTCTGCTATTACTCCCATTTGACAGATGAGGAAACTGAATCTCAGAGAGTTTAAGCAACTTGCCCAAGGTCACATAACTAATATGTAGCAGATCAGTTTTTGAACCTAGGCTGTCTGACTCTACCATATTGTACTGTGCCCTTAGAAAGCTTTTCAATTCTGTATCTTAAATAGCTCTCAGTTCCTTCCTTCATCCCCTCATTACCACTGTTACATCGTAGTTAGGTATGTAGCACTTCCCATCAAGACTATTGTAAGAATTTCCTAATTGGTTTCTCTGCTTCAAATTCTACCTCAAACCCACCCATCTCACTATACTTTCTAAAATAGACATCTAAAAGCATTACTCCTTGCTCTAAAATCATCAATACTCCCCTAAACTTAAGATAGTGTTTCTGCCATGCTTTGGTTTTGGTTTTAGTTTTTCTGTTTGTTTCAGAGGGGTGCTTTCCTTGCAGAAGTCAAGATGATTACAAATTAGGTTCCTAATTTTCTAAATTACTCCTGATGCTCCACGGCAGACACGTCACATGTTTTTTTTGTTTTATTTATTTATTTATTCGGATTGACACGTTGTAACTGTAAATGCTTATGGGGTGCAATCTGAAGTTTTGATACATATGTACATAACCATCACCTTATGCATTTATCATTTCTTTGGGGTGAAAACATTCTAAAGTCTCTCCTCTAGCTATTATGTAATATATAAAACTTAACAGTTAACCATAGTTATCCTACTGTGCAATGGAACACGCAGTATGTTTTTATTTCCTTGGATTCTTTCACCTGCCTTAGAAATCCCTTTGCCCACTTTTGCTTGACTAACTCCTGATCATCCTAAGAGGCAGTGCAGGGGACCATACAGGAAAGTCTTCCCTAGTCCATAGACTGGGTAGATGCCACTCCTCTGTGCTCCTGTGTACACTCACAGATAAGTCTTAGAAACTGCTCTGCTTGACTATCACAGTAGCTAAGACAATGGACTTCAGCACTGGGCACACTGGGTTTGACTTCTGGCTCTGTCATCTACTAGCTTCGTGACATTGGGCACTCAAAACTTAGTCACTATTATTACCTCTCTCATCCTAACACATCAGATTCACCTCTTGATTTATCTGTCTTCCTTACCAGACTATGAACTGAAATGTAGGGGCATCTACATCTTGCCATCTCCAGCTTCTAGCACAATGTCTCGCCCATAGGAAATACTAAAAATAAAGCACAGAGTCCTACTTCACACTCAGAATAATAAATACACATGAATTTTTACTAGAAGTGATTAATTTATAAAAGAATTTGAATAGATCTGTGCATATAAGACATTGAGACTACAAAAAGATCACAGAATTGGCTTTACCATTACCAGTGCCATTGAGGAAGGCATATCAAACCCTCTTGCTCAGTTGACAACAGGATATGATATACCTGACTTAGTGTATATAGCAATTTCTATGCTCTATGCTCGATGCCACGTGAATAACCCAGAAAAAAGCAATGAGACTAAAGAATAAATTTAGAAATGGCATGGAACAATTTGGTTCCTTTGTGAGAAAACTCGTCTCAACTTCAACTTTGTATTTGGTGTCATACTTTTGTTCTTGAAAAAGAAATATAACAAACTCCCATTCAGGAATATATTTCTCCTGTGCATCATCATTTTTTTTTTTTGTAATGAACTTCTCCAGTGGGTTTGTTAGTATGTTAATATTAACAAATTGAATAGACATTTAGCTTTCATCTTAGCCATTTTGAAACTAGGGATCCAGAAATA
Source organism: Galeopterus variegatus (assembly GCF_000696425.1). Classification (NCBI taxonomy): domain Eukaryota; kingdom Metazoa; phylum Chordata; class Mammalia; order Dermoptera; family Cynocephalidae; genus Galeopterus; species Galeopterus variegatus. Next base: position 94,631 of record NW_007728090.1, on the reverse strand, counting down.
CAAATATAGTGCAATGAATTATACTTTATCTGATTTTCATTCTATTTTAACATAATTAGCTTAATTATGCTTCAGAGAAAGTGTTTTAAATTTATCAATTTAAGGCTTTTTCTTCCAAATTCTAATAATTGTATAAAATTTTAACTAAATAAATATTGGTTTGAATTTGATAAAAATGTTCTAAATCCAGCCCTGAGAAATAATACTAGACACTCTGCCTGGGTCCTATTCCTAAAAGCAATCAGGCTTAAAAAGATTCCGTCAGTATGTGTAATAAAATTTTGGTCTTACTTTAAACATTATAGTTTGATTTTCCCAAATTCTTTTGTTATGGAGGAAGGCTACAGGCTGTCTGGGTCTGAACATGCTCTGTTTTCTCTTAGTATAATTGTACAGAAGACAGCAGAAGGCTGTCACCAAGCAGCCCTTGACTATTAGAGGCAATGAGAACAAAAGGCCATCTTTAGGGTACCATCGCCAAGGATGAATCATCCCCAATTATTTCCCACACTTTTGTTATATGTCTTCAAAAAAGATTTAAGTTCTCCAGAAAGAAACTGGTTGACCCAGCTTGAGTCACGAGTTCTCTGTTTGACCAGAGAGCAATTGCAGGTGTGTGTGTGTATGTGTTTGTGTGTATGTGTGAGTGTATATCACACCACTCATGCCATAGACATGTGACTTAGGCTGGACCAGTGAGACTCAAGTCCAAAACTGTTACAAGAGCTTCCAGGAAAGAGGTCTTCTCTTTCCACTGGGATCACTAAGCTGGTAGGCTATAAACCTAGAGCTACTGGTAGCAATTTTGCTATTCGGCCATCTCTCGGGAAGAAACTTCCCTTCCTGAGAATGAAGCCAAAACAAATGAGCCTAGAGAGAAAGTTTCTGTTGTGAAAATCTGAGCACTGGATCTATGTTTTTTCTGAAATAAAACATCAGCCTCTTAGGTCCTGGGCACTTGGCCTGTATTGAAAGAGCCAGAGATTTCTCAGGAAAATACTTTTAATCTATCCAAAGCATTTCCACAAGTGGGATGTCACTCTAAATTCCTTCTCTGTACAAACCATTCTGAGAAGTTGTCATCAGCTAACACCTCAATCACAAAGAACCTCAGTGAGGCCCTACAGAGGGTCTGCTTTAATAACATGTTTCCTGATGAATCATCCATGCCATATTGGCTCTAAAATATATACTAACGTCATGTAGGTAATGATATTTATTTGATTTATATAATGTTTATCCCAAAGAATGAAGATTCAGAGAGGGTTATAAATCACAATGACCAAGGTAGGAGAGGGATATTTTGGGAATTGGGCTGGGTTGAAGAGTGGGCTTTTAAAAAAGGGAGAAAAAAAATTACACCATGCAGGTTACCACTATTTACTATGCCTACTTGGAAGTTTGTAAGTTTCTTAAGAAATGGCATGGCCTACTAATGAATGCTCCAGGGAAATAGATTTGAAAATCACATGTGGTCCTAAGTGATAAAAACTATAAAAGAAAAAAAAAAAAGAGAAGTAGGACGTGATTAAGCCTTTAACAAATGAAATAACTCATAATGAGCTTATGAGCTTCTCTAAAAACCTGAATAGCTATGACAGAAAAGCAACTGATGCAAAACTAAATGGCATTCTTTTGGGGGGACCATAAATCACTCTTTGCTGGTACTGACATCTCATAATCACAGCAAAGGCTAGTGTAGTGAGATATTAATGCCAGAAGCCTCTGAACACACCGCCCCATCAAGAAAGATGATTGTATTTAAAATTTTATCTGTGATGTATTTATTATTGGCCATGAGAGCTAAGGGCAGAAAAGGTTTTGAGACTGAGGATAAAACATTCCAACCTTCTTCATGGCTTGGTGCCTTTAGCAGCTGAGTGCGGAGGAGGAAGACATCCCTTGAGTGGGCAGGGCATGGCACTGGAATCCAGCTGGGGCCTGCTACCCTGCCTAACGCTCCTCTCCCTCCTTTTCAGACTCTGACTCCTTTCTTTGTTTCTCTACTACTCCCTTCTCTCTTCTCCTACACTACCTTAAAAGCACAGAAGTGTTGGTAACATCCAAGAACACACAGGTGGTAAATAGAAGAACCAGAATTCAGACACAGGCCAATTCCAAAGCCTCTGCTGTTTCCACGAAGTACAAGCCTATGTTACAAACTTTGAAAAAATTATAGTGAAATATCATGCAGGCATTACAACTAATGATGTCTTTCTCATGTCAAAAATGAAAAAAATCAGATATGCATGTTATCATTGCATTCTTGTATTACATGCATTGAAAAATTTTGGAAGGAAATACACTAAATGTTTAACAACAGTTATCTCTGAATAATCAAATTGTAGGTGATTTTTATTGTTTTTATTATATATTTCTATATATGCTAAATATTTTTGCTGTAAACATTCCTTATATTTAAATTTTTATAAAAAGATATTGTGATCAATTATCCAATAAGTATTTAATATGTACCTACTAAGGACGAGGTGCCATTTGAGACATAGGAGCTACAGAATTGGTGCATAAACAGTTGATGTCCCTGCCTTCTTTGGGCTTGACTTCTAATGAGGGTGGGAGAGGAAAAGGCAAACAACAAATACATAAGATAAATATATAATATCCAGGGGGTGATAAATTATGTGCCGATATTACAGAAACTGTGAATCCCATTAGCTCACATATACAGATTCTTCCTGCCAAAGTATACCAGACTGCCAAAATCCTATACTGTAATTAAAAAGTAATTCCAGTGCTTTACATTCATTCATTCCATTATTTAATAACCATTTTTATATATATCTTAGACAGTAAAGGTCTGAAAGTAAAGAAAAATAAAATTACTGCCCTGAAGGAGATTATAATCTAGTGAATAGCAAGTACATAAGTAGCAAAATTGATAGCCTTCTACAACTATTATAAAGATGGCCGGTTGCACCATCTTTAACAAAAAGACAGATTCGAATCATTCACAGAACAGTTTATTGTTTCCCTATCCTTTCCCTCCACTCCAGCTGAAACCATAGAGTAGTGGCTTGGCTGACAAATGAATGCCCATTGTCCCGCACAGGAAGATGACAAGCACGTGACATTAACGTTAGACTGGATATATTCCTTTTCTTCAGTTTTATTTCTTACTGAAATTTCCTATACTTTTAATACTTTTATAATGCTCATAGAGTAGAAAATCAGGAACTTCAAAAATTTTTTTAAAGTAACAACAAAATTACCCATAATTTTACCAACCAGAGGCAATCACTGTTAATACTTAACTTTTTTTTTTCTTCTGGATAAATGGACAATATAAATGCCTTTGATTGAAATAAATGATTTGATTGTATGGAGTGGAGTGTAGATACATAAGATAGTAATTTTTATGGAGAGGTATTTAAATACTTTCCAGAAACTTAAATTGGATCCAGTATGTTGGGGTTACTTTTCACCTCTCCACTTCAGTTTCAATAATTCTTCAAGTTCAGCATACAAGGGCAATATTTTATTTCTAACCATCTTTATTTTCCCTGTCTCCTAACCTCTTAACTCATTTTTTTTTCTACCTGGTCCAAGGGGGATGGTCTTACTTGGTTTAACGCAAAAATAAAGTGTTAACCAATTTTCAAAGGTGTCTATCAAGAAGGTGACACCTGTGATGCTAATGGGTACAGAGTAATGACATAACTGACAAGATGTGAATGCTTATGGCACTAAGTGTGAAGATGACAAGCAAGTGACAACAGCAGCAGACTGTGTGCTGACCAGCCTAGAGGGGACTGAGCAGCCTCCTGCAACAAAGAAGTCAGAAAGATCACAATGAAATCGTCAAACTCAAATCAAAGGAATAGGCATCCAAAGACACTGAATTGAGAACAGGAGTTCTCCAATTATTCCTTCCCCACAATAAATAAAGGAAATGACAACTTGCTTGGCATTTTGTTTATCTCCTCCTTCTACATCTCTGTTTATCTCTATTTTTCTTTTCAGTGTCTCATCTCTCTCATATTTGCTCTCACTTTCCTTTTTGTGGTCTCTGGACACTCTTTAACAAGCTTCAGATGAGTCCATCTGCCCTCCTCCCAAAGGTAAAGATGAAAGCAGGGCAGAAATGAATGTGATGAGTTCACAAGACAGAGTAAAGAAGAAACACAACAAAGCTGGGAACATTTGATAGAAGACACAAAAGGAGGCTTAGTGTCCCCTCTCCTGCTCCTCGATAAAAGGAAATGTAAGTTAGACAAATCACTACCCCACTTCCAGGGCACACAAATTATCTGTGTCCTGAGTCCAGATTGAGAATTCCTCTGATGGCTTTTGCCAAGTCCTGAGTGTATCTCCCAAAACACTGAACTTACCACCTGTTGTCTATCATGAATACTTCTGCATTCAAAAAAAGAAAAATTGATGTCTCTCTGTCAGCTTAAATGATGTCTCTCTGTCAGCTTAAATTTTCTTAACACAAGCTGGATATAACAGATTAATCAGGGATGTTTTGAATCATGCTAACCACAATAGATGAGAATGCAATTCCACTAGAGACAGCAGCAGGAAAAAAGTTGTTCTGCTGCAGCGGGGCTGCTGAATTTGAGGCAGCTTGTGTTTTGTCCCTCACAACAGTGGGTGATGTATGTACTAAAAATGATTAAAAGTTGTTTATTACTCGTAAACAGAAATGGATGAAGATTTGCTCCTTGATGCTCAGGTCTCAAAGCTTTACACTCAACAGCCATTTAAAGACCCTCATTACTGAAATTTCTAATAGAAAATAATAACTTCATACTATAGGTTTAAAGCACTTAGGCTTTTCCTTCTTTTTTCTCATTTAAATAATTGTTTTTCATAATGCGATTTTTAATAAATTGAGTTTTCCTAGGAATACTACAATTGAGTTGTATTAGAAGAGATCATTTGCAGATATATTGATTGTCATTTTCAAAGAGTTAGATTCTTTTTAAACAGTGTATCTCCAGCTTACTAAAACAATGGAGTATATTTACCCAATATTTTATGATCTTGCAAGAAGAAAAAAGTATTATTTTAAAACACTACAAAAATGTGCACAGAATGAGAACATGAAATATGTGAGCACTTATAGCATTAATTAAAGGAAGTAGGAAGGGCTACTTGGGCACCCCTCCCTGTTTCAGCATATAACACATGCATGTGAGTGTGCACGTGTCCGCGTGTGTTGACTCATTCCTCTGCTTAAGCATCATCCTCTTTTTGGTCCTCTTTAACATTCAAAATAATCTGTTTTATACATTTAATTACTTACTCCTTGTTAGATTAATGTCCTTGTCAGATTCCTTTGCTGCCAAGACGATGTAAAAGCAAAAAATACTTAACAGAAATCAGAGGTAAAATGTTTACTCCCTTGCCCAAGGATGTTTCTAGAAGCAAACCTCCCAGGATTCCTAACTGTGGTTACCGAATCATACTGTTTGGTAAACTCCACAAATTTAAATTTAAATATAGTGTTTTATTATGGAATTTATTTAGAGTATCATAATTATTTTATTTAAATAATGTCATAAGACATGAATTTGCTAAAATAAAATCATTGGTCTTCCCTTTATAATGTGTAATTTTAAAATACATCTGTTAAATTTTTAATTATATTTGTGCTATTTCTTGATGATTAGAGCCCATACTATTTTCTAGAGGAATGCAGATTCAATTTTCTAACAGAGCATCAGTAGGAAAATATAGTTCAAAACCAGAATCTCGCTATAAAGCAGTCTTTCAAGAGCATAGCTGAATGCATGTTGCAGAATAGAATAATGGTAAAAGAAAGAAAACAGATACAGATACAACAGTGAAAAGGTGAAATATTTCTTTCTAACGAAAGCAAAAGTCCTTAGGAAAATAAAACTTTCATTGATGGGCTAGCTCTTGTTTGCTCTTGTATCATGTTATAGAAACAGGTGGTTATAAAGTATCTATTGTTTCCATATCATGACAAAATGCTCATCTTTGCAGTCCTACTGACACTAATCTCAGCGGGCCTCTTATGCCACCAAAAGAATAGTTCTCTGGTGCCATTATCACCTAATTGGCCCAGCAGCTAACCCAGAAGAGACCTTTCTTTCCACAGTCACCGCCTCCTGCAGTGATTTGCACCCACTGACACGAGAGCAGCTAATTCACCTTCACGACCTGTCAGCTTCCACTCAGGTCACTTTAACTCTGCCTCCTTTGTGACACAGATCTGCTTTTAAAACAGTGATAATCTAGGAAGCATTTCTCCTGGGATTCAGTTGTGATTATATAATCTGTCACAGACACGAAGGAGTTATAAATACAGGCAGACACTGAGATTCCACCAGGGATAAGGCATTGGAAGCCCTTATGTCAGATAACTTACTTGCTCCCCTTATAGAAGTGATTCTGTATTTTTATTCATGTACAGAAGCATTCAAAGAGGGCAGCACTGTTATCAAAAGAGGGCTGGGGAGCTCTTAGCCATTAGCCAAACATAATTCTCCAAGTTATCCTCTGATCTTAGGCACTGAAATTAAAAGCACACACTTTGGAGTGAATGGAAATTGGAGCACTAAGTGATTTGAATGGCAATAATTGGGGTGTCATTGCCCAATATAAGCAAAAGAGAATACGCAAATATAGGAATAATTGTGTCCTGGTCTATACAAATTTCACATACATTTAGCTATGGTACTAGGGTCCCGGACTCCCCAGTTACATATTTCCCTTCAACATAACTCCAAGCTCACAATTAACTTTCTTGCAATTTTTTTAAACATAAGTCCATATGCCAGCAGATCTGTATATGGAATTTGGTAAGGAAATAGTCATCTTGGCTTGAAGCCAGTCACCGTCTTATGCTGGCCTGAAACCAATCATGCTGAAAACTGATTCTCACCTTGTCTGACACAGGAACTACTCACATAAAGTATATTCATCTACACCTGCCTGCACATTCACCCATGGAGTGACACACCCCCCATGCAGGCATCAACCCACACATATAGGTAGGGTGCTGCTAGAATAGTGGCCCCCACTGCCAGACATGTATTATAGGTAGATATATGCATGCAGGGACAAACACAGCCACATAATGATACACGCGGAGGGGTTCACACATATGCAAGTACACCTGTATTTGTTTAATAGGACAAGAATAGCATTTCCCAAAATCTCTTCCATGGGCCACTGCTCCCATGAAATATTCAAAGCCAAAGAAATATCCCATGGACAAGATTCCCATGAGCAAATATACTAGAGAAAACTGCAATATTCGCCCACCTCCTAGAGTTTTTCAATGTTCATTAGCCAGCCCTTCATACAGGAGCACATGTAGATTTGTATCACTCAATGTTTCCCAAATTTATTTATTCTTTTCTTCTACTCTTTCTATTCCTGAAACAGGTTTGCATAGATGGAAGATCCTAAGTCACAGGTTTTATAGCCATTACATATTGAATAGGATAAATGAGTGGAACAAAAGCAGAAAAAAGGAAAGGTATGTATTTCTAGCTATCCGCAGAATGTGAAGTATGGACAGAATATCTCAAGACAAAAAAGTATGTGTCATAAAAACAGTGCTGAATCTGTTCAAAGCCCATATTTAAATGAAGCAATTTTTAAAGCTATTTATTTTTAAAAATCTAGTTTCTCTGACTAGAAGGTCTGTGTCAAAAAGTAATTTGTTTCTGAAAAGAGTCTCTGACCAAAATTTATTGCAAAGAACTTAAATTTCAATGTACATAAACACCAGTGACACACAGCAAAAAAAGAAAAAGCACACAACAGTAAGAAGAGGGAGATAGTTCTCTTTTTAAAAAAGAAAAGATGGGGGCCGGCCCGGTGGCGCACTGGATAGTGCGCCGCTTGGGAAGCGCGGCAGCGCTCCCGCCCGAGGGTTCGGATCCCACATACAGACCGGTTCCCGCTCACTGGCTGAGCAAGGCGCGGGAGCAACACCGAGGGTTGCAGTCCCGTTGCCGGTCCCCGGTCCGGTACGGGGGCAACACTGAGGGTTGTGATCCGTTGCCGGACACGGAAAAAAGACAAAAGACAAAAAAAAAGAAAAGAAGAAAGAAAACTTGCAATGAAATTTCTGAGAGGTAGGTAGAGTTTCACTGAAATGAAGTATCAATTTTGTTTCTCATTTCATAGTAAAAATAAACAAATAAACAAATAAAGTGGGTCTAAGAAAGAGTTTCCAGCAAAGGAGGAGCCACATCCTTCCTACCTACATGTCTGACTCACAGGGCAGGAGCGGCTGAGGGGACAAGTGCAATCGGAGTGAGAAGTGGAACCCGGGACATTCACAAATCTGAGTCATGCATACACCTGAAGATTTTAATAAGTGACCAATTGAGAAAAAGAGAAAAGCCCAACGTGTCTCTCTTTGGAGCCATAAATGGAGAAGAAAGGACCAGGAATCTTAACAGTAAAGGGCTGGAAAGAAAGGCACCAAATGCCACAAAGGCTGCTGTTCTCATTAACCTATTTGAAGGCATTATTCGAAGTTGCATTATTTTTTAAGGTGTTTGGCAATGCTTTCATTCTGACACATTTTAATAAAGGATTCTACTTTTTTATTTACAAAAAGTACAGATAGGAAAAAATGGATAGACAGAATTCAGATTAAAACATGCTTCTTATCAATCAGACAGCCTGAGCATCAGGAGTCACCTGTGATCTCATGCCCTTATCACAATTTCAGTTCTCCTAGGTTAATTCAGAAAACCTGCACACGTGCAGTAATGAAAAATGCCACGAGAAAAAAAAAGCTGGCTATGTTACCCATTGAGGCATTTCTCCATTTTCTGTTGACAAGATCTTGATCATAATCCTTTTGCACAGACCACTGAGCTAGGGGCTGTCCACCAAGAATACACTGAATGACAAGGTCAGGTTATTCTATGCAGTCATGCTTCATGTCTCCAATATGACGCTGACTCTTTAAGGTAACACAATCTCTGGCTTTTTTCCCTAGGCTATGAGTTTATGATTCTACAAAAAAAAAAAAAAAGAGCATAATGCCAGGCCATTTTAATATCTCACTTTGTTTCTTTGGTTTTAATCAGTACTGCATATTTACTAATTCTAGAGGCACCAATGGACTCATATTTAACATTGTTAGTGACAAAAAAGTAGGTCCATATAACCCGTTGTCCAAATCAAGACGTTTTAGAGAGTGAAAGAGGAACCAACAAGATTCCTGGGCAACCAGTATAAAATGGGATTGTCCTGGACAAATGGGGACATACAGTTGCCTATGGCAAGCAGGAGGAAACTGGATCCCAGATTCTACACTAGTCTGGTTCTTACAAACATCACATATGGAATTTCAGATCAAAGAAGTTAGCTAAAACTCCTACTCTGGATTGTTTTGGCATGCTCCTTACTGTTTCTTTCTTTACCCATTTCTTTACCCATTCCTCTCCCTTCTGGCTATGATTTTACATTTAGACACTATATTTTATCCAAGTAAATCTTCCAATATTTTACTGAGTTTTAGTTAAACTATCCACATAGTCAATTTAAAGTTCAAAAGGAGCATGATAAAAAATTCTAGTAACAAACACGTTTTCAAAAGATGTCATAAGGTCAAAGAACAGCTTTTTTCTCTGCTCAGGCTTTTTTAGAAAGGGGAAACTACAATGTTCTGCTTTTAGATCTATTCTGAGTTCTAGCTAAAAGTAAAAAATAAAAGGCATCACATTGACAACATGTAAAAAATAAAAGGAAAATTCAGGCAACTTACACCAAAGAAACTAGACCCAAAGCTATGATCATCACAGGCTCTGTGTAAGCCCCAGCAATGTTAGCAACAAACCCAAGGGACACTGAAGAAACAGTATAATTGCCACTGTGAGTTAATGATTTTATTTATTAGCTCTTGTTCAGGGTCAGACACTTGGGTTCAAGGTCATGGACTTTAAATAATTTATTTTCAAAGTTCAGTCTTAAGTATAGGACAATTGCCTTCATTGTGTGATTTGACATGTTCCAAAATTCTTCTCTGCTGAAAAATACATCCCACTAAGTCTGTCATGGAACCTTGAAATACCTGGTATTAAGTCCCCCGCCATCTTTTATAACTACCATAACAGTGGTTATTATTTGTCTGGGTCACAGATGTCTTTTGAGAATCTGATGACTACAACAGATCCTCTCCCCCAAATCCCACCACCAAAACAATGCTTAGGTGACACTCACCAAATATTGTGAATAATTTCAGGAGTTTTGAGGACTTCCCCACCCCTCACAGGCAACTTAAACCCACCCATAGGCAAGTTAAAACCGTTGCTCTTTTAGGACTTTAGAAGAAATGTGTTTTTTATTTTGTTTTAATTTAAACATAATAATTGTACATATTTATGGGGTACGGTGTGATGTACAGTAAATGTATACATTGTGTAATGATCAAATCAGGGTAATTAGCATATTCATCACCTCAAGCACTTGTCATATCTTTGTGGTGAGAGCATTCAAAATTCTCTCTTCTAGCCATTTTGAAATACACATTATTGTTAACTATAGTCACCCTCCTGTGTAATAGAACAAGAAAGGAAATGTGGTTTTTAAAGTGGGTTTAGAGATTTTGCCAACTTGAGGGCAATATGTTCATGGGTTGATCCTTTTTACAGTTCAGATAACATGTTAAGCTATTATGGTATATTTTTGTCTGGTAATTAATATATTCTTCAAGAATTAAGACAAATGAGACACATGACTGAAAAAAACGTGAATAGTAAGAAAAGTAGCAAAGTCTTCATTTATAGATAATTCAGATCAAACTTTTCTTCATTCAACCAGTAATTATTTAGCATCAACTATGATTCAGACATTGTGTTGCATCCTGAGAATAAAATGAAGAATAAGTTAAAGACTATAACTCTAATTTTAACATGTCAGTTAATGCTTACAATAAAATGGTGAGTGTTTTGGAGAGGCGGGTGGAGAATTGACAAAAAAATAACAAACACATATTGGGAACTTGCTCTATGCCAGGCGGTGTGATCCAACTATCTTTACAACCAAATGTAGTAAATATTTATGTCTAAAAACTGTTTTATAATAAAGACACTCTAGCACAGACAGCTTGAGCAGTTTGCAAGGTCACTCAACTGGTAAGTGACAAAGGCAGAAAATGAGGCCAGGGCTATGTGACGTAGACACTCTAATCCTAACTTTCACATTATCTAGATTTACTCTTTAAAAACTAACTCTGGAAGGCACGTGGAGTGTGAATAGAAGAGGGAGACTAGGTGTGAGGCTAATAGGCAGTTGTGTGAGATGATAAAGGCTTGAACTTATTCAACCTTGAGAGGGTTGGAGAGAAAGCAGTATATGTGAGAGACTGGATTTAGTGACTAATTAGTCAAAAGAGGTTAACAGTAAATAAAACTCAAGAGCAACTCCTAGGTTTCTGACTTGAGTGACTTGGAGAATGAAAATCATCTGAGATGGAAAATGAAAGGGAGGAGAAGGAAACGTGACCATCATCCAGTTAAGATTCTTGAGTGGACAGTGCCTACAACAGACCTTTATAAGTAAACCATCAAATATAAAGGTCTGGGGTTCAAAAAAAGACTTTTGAATTACAGAACTTCTCAAGGTGTGATCCACAGACACACTTTCAGGAAACTCACCAAGTCAAAACTATTTAAATAACATCACTGAGACATGAACATATTTGCCTTTTTCACTGTGTTGGTATTTGCATACTGATGATACAAAAACAATGGCGTGTAATACCACTGGTGCCTTAGCACACGTATAGGCAACAGCATCCAGTAGGAGGAGCCTGGCAGCTTTCAAACACTTAAAGATTTTTCTGATGAGATCAGTGGTGATGTTGACAAACGTGGTTTGTTTGTTTGTTTTGATATTGTATAATGAATTATGCAGAGGATCAGTATTTTCCAAATAGCCAATACATGATTTTCTTTTTTTTTTTCCTTCCTTTTTAAAAAATTTTTATTGAATCATAATTGATTATACATATTTTGGGGGTTCAATGTTGACATATGTTGGTCAAATCAATATTACTAACATATATATTGTTACAAATAATACTTATTCTTTATGCTCCTTGTTCAATCTCTCCCCATCCCTTTCCCCCTTCTAATTACCCTAGATTTCTTCTCTCCTTCTGAAAGAGTAATGGTTACTCTGTTGATTTATTGCCTGAATGATCCATCCAATGCTGAGAGGTGTGCTCAGGTACCCCTAATACTATCATAGAGCAGATGCTTCTTCTGTCACTCTGGAATGAGTTTTGTGGAGAGAGAAATCCTCTTCTTTTCTTTGGTCTCTGATGGTGACTCCTTGTGTCAATGCACTCCAGTGGCTGGTGGACCATCTGCATTGTGGTTGTGGTGTCTATCCACTTTCCTGGTAGCCGTGGTTATTATGGTGGCTGTTGTGGGCCACCCACATGGAGGTGAAGTTTTTGGCATGCTCCTTACCTAGTTGGTGGTGGTGATGGCAGTGTGCCTGGTTGTGGGAAGGGTTCCAGTACCTGGCTCCATACCTCAGGACTCTGGGTGGGCCCTGTGGTGCTGGCAGTGTGCCTGGTTGTCCCCCCTTTCTGGCTTGGTAGCCCAGGGACATCCGGTCCTTCTAGGTGTTATAGGTGTTCTTTGGTGTGATGAAACCTTTACTAGTTAATATGAAACTTTGTCTCTGGTTGTGGGTACTTTGTTTTTTTCTTTCAGTTCTGTGTTAGATTATTCACTGTTTCCACTACCTAAACTCTGGGCTGTTACTAATTTGTTGTCTTTTGCTTACTTCTAAAGTCAGGGATCTTCCTGTGGGGACCAGCACTTGAGACCTGTGGTTGAGCTAAATTGCTGCTTTGCTGTTGATTCCCTGGGGAAGGCTTTTTGTGTAGCTCAGGTTTTAATGGTTGACTTTATAGGACTTCCGGGTTTAGTGGAATCCAATGCACCTGGGTTGTGTAGAAACTGGTCTGCGCCTGAGTCTTTTCATCAAACTGCACCCCATGCAATTCTATATTCCTGACCAGTCTCCTCTGACTGGTCCTATGCCGATTGAGGTGCAGATCAGCTGTCCTTGCTGTGCCCCAGTGTTCTCCTGGTGGGCCTGTCTCTGCCACCGCCCGTGCTGCAAATACTTCTCATGGGACGGGCTGTACACCAGTCCCTTGAGATGACTCACCAGCCTTTGAGTGGCTCCTCTTTTTCAGTTGTTCTGGCTCCTCACACCTATGTGGGTCCATGAGAACCCTATTACTGGTCTTGCTGGCCTGGGGGCCACCAAGGTCCTCTTCTCCCCTGCCGCCTCCAAACAACTTCATCTGAAGGGCACAGCTGTGGCTTTTGCTAGCTCCTGCTCCATGCACTCAGCAGCTCCAGCTTGGAAGTGGCCAGGGCTCGAAACAGTCAGAGAGGTTTTTTCTTTCTCTCATTGTGGTTTCTCCTGCCTTCATGAACTCTGTAGATCTCTCCTCCTCTTCCCCTGAGCTCTAATGGCCCCAGATTAGCTGTTGTTACTTTTTAATAGTTGTAAATTAGTTGTTTTGTGGGAGAGAGTGGCGCTGGGGACCGTCTATTCTACCATCTTGACCAGAAGTCCCAATACATGATTTTATATCATGCCTGAGTAAAAGATCCACTCAAAGTGCAAGATAGACCAATGGATTTTAATGAAAGAAAGTATGAGAAGTTATTTGCTATGGTTTTGGATTTCACCTTGCAACTACTTTTTTGAAACTACCTCTTGCTGAGCATTGGTATAGTATCAAAGAAGAATATCCACAGTTATACAAAAAGACTACAAAATACACCTCCTTTGCCTAACTATATATCTGTATCAGGCTGAACTGTCTTCATATACTTCAAAAAAAACAGAATATCACAACAGATTGAATGCAGAGGCAGATGAGAATACAGCTGTTCTCTGTGAAGACAGGCATAGGAGATTTGCCAAAATGCAAAACAATACTGTTCTTCTAATTTTTTTAGTTTCAAAAAATTGTTACTTTTCATAAAAATTTACTACTTATGTTAATAAGCAATGTTAATTCTTATAACTTATGTTAATAAGTAATGGATTTATATAAATTGATAAATGTTCTAGAACCATCTTAATTTCTATATTTAATGCAATAAATGTTAGTAGATAAACACATAAACAAAAAGCTCTTGAGATCCTCGATAATTTTTAAGAGTGTAAAGAGTTACTGAGAACAAAATATTTGAGAATGACCAAACTATATAAATATTAAAGACTAATCAGTATATAGATAGTAACTGAGGCCACAGAGAAGAGAGCACATTATTTTAAGTAATATTCAACAAGAAATTAATTGAAACTATTGCCAACCTCTGAGTGGTAATAGTTAAGAGGATTTAGGAGAAGGAAAAATTGCAAAAAGAGTTCCTTGAAAGCCAGGGGCAGATATGAAAATTCTAAACACCTGAAACCAACTGAAAAGATAATTGAAGAACATCCATCTCGTTATTTGCTCTAAGGTCAAACTTGGTGTTTAATAATTATCTCTGTGTGGTCAAAGTAAGAACAAGCAAATACACGCACCTGAACAGCTTGATTCAAATGGCCGCATCGCAGGCCAATTCAACACTTTTGAGATTTTTTAAATAAAATGTACAATAATCAATCAGAAAAACTGTGATACTAATTGACTTAATTGCTATAACAACTCAAGCTAAGAAATTGACAATGTGGAGATAAAACATTGGAATCTTACTGATAAAGAATTTGACAATAACCTCTATAAGCAAAAACAAAAGAACCTAGATCATTCTCTACTGATAGCTTCAGTAAGTACAAAACTATGCTGTCCACTCTAAGTGAACCATTGTGCAGCACATGCATGTAATGTAGTATATGCATGTAAGTAAATGTTAAAATAAAAAAAGAAAAAGAAGAAGGACACCACTGATTTTATTTTAGTTGAAAACCTAATTAAAGGAAGCAGGCTAAAAAATTTTAAAGGGCTCAGGCTAGCAATTACAAAATTATATTGACACTGAAGCATTATAAAATTTAACAGCCCTCAAAGATAAAAAGACGAATAAGAAACCAGCATCTTAAATGTGAACATGTAAAGAGCATATGATAATGTTTCTATGATATTTTGGTGTCCTGTGAGTGTTGGTTTGATTTTACATTGTGGTTCATCTAGATTGGAATTTTTGCAGTCAAACCTAGTAATCAGTGGTAATGTGAAGTAAAACAACACAGTAAAGCTTAGGGAAGCATTTTGTCCCACGAACCTTCCTGATAAAAAGTAGTGTGACCAAAAGTAGTACTATGGGTCTTCATATTGAACTCTGGAGAAAATAATATTTCATCTTAAGCCAGTTACCTTTAGGTCATTGTGGACTTTTGTTTTGGAGTGTGTGTGTGCGTGCGTGCACACGCTTGTTTGTGATGAATGGTTTATTTTGTGTTTGTTCATCAAATTTAGAAATATATACAAAACCTCCCTTTTTTGTTTATCTGGGCATGTAGAACATTAGGAATCCATGAAGCATCACTGCTTCCTCCTTACTTGTCAGACAATCCACATTATCCACTCCGGAGAAGCACGCACATTTGCCAGGCAATCAACCCTCTGTAGGAGCAGGTCATTTCATACCGTGACAGCTCAATGCCACCCTCTAGTGGGTGGTCTCCGTTTTGTAAGTTTGAGGAGGGAAAAAAATCCTAAGAAAGGATTTTCCACTTCATCCTCAATTATAAAATACGGCATTTTGAGAATTTGTATATTTTATACAGAAAAAGTTCTTTAATGGCCAACATATTCTCAATGAAAGATGGAATTAAAAAACAGAATTCAGTATCTCAGACGAACTTAGAATTGTGTAACTATATAAAAGCAAACTGACCTCAGAATGGCAAAAGGGGCCCTTGTTAGCTGCAATGACCCACTCAGAACCCCCAGAGATAGCTTTGACAATACAGCTAGACCACGAAGACCAGAAATACCCTTCCTACAGAGACATATTCAAAGTAAAAGCAAGGAAAAGTCTGTTATAAGCATAATTAAATTTAAAAGTTTATGTGAGAAAATGAAAAAGAAGCTACCTTTACATGGCAACACATCATTGCTAGAGCAAAAGTCCCACGTGAGCTTTCTTTGTTTAGGAGATTAAAGAATACAAAGACAAGCTGAGAAGAAAA
Organism: Galeopterus variegatus; assembly: GCF_000696425.1. Lineage (NCBI taxonomy): Eukaryota > Metazoa > Chordata > Mammalia > Dermoptera > Cynocephalidae > Galeopterus > Galeopterus variegatus. The sequence goes on along the minus strand of NW_007728090.1, from coordinate 78,491 downwards.
GAAGGTCTGTAAATCGTTTTATCTTGGATACAGAATTGAAGGGCATCTGTGAACATGAACCTACATGATTTGGGGCATAATCAAGAACAAGGGCAATATTATGCCACTGTTGTGGAAGTCAACTGGTTAAGATCCAGTACTTAATTGTCTGTAGTTGAGTCCATGGCAAAAGTCAATACCGAGATTAAGCAAAGTGTTCTCAAGTGGTGCAGAACACCCTCCCAGAACTCGATTTTCCAGGGGCACACTGTCCAGTATTCCACAGCTGCAGACAAATCTCTCAGCCATGAGTGAGGCGTCAGCAGCAGTCCTTCCCTGAGTAAAAACTGGAGATTGCGGGCCGGCCCGGTGGCGCACTGCTATAGTGCGCCGCTTGGGAGCGTGGTGGCGCTCCTGCCAAGGGTTCGGATCCCACATACAGACCGGTTCCCGCTCACTGGCTGAGCGAGGCGCGGGAGCAGCGCCGAGGGTTGCGATCCCGTTGCTGGTCCCGGTCCGGTACGGGGGCAACACTGAGGGTTGCGATCCATTGCCGGACACGGAAAAAGACAAAAAGGAAAAAAAAAAAAAAAACTGAAGATTGTTATCAGAACCCACTGTGTGCTTGTTCATTTTATATGTTTGTTAATTATTTCTATTTTACTTAGTGAATGTATGTTCAGGCATTTAAAAAATCCTTTGTAAAATAGTCAAGTCAATGTATTTAGAGGTTTGAATTACATAAACCTGATCTGACTCTTCAGAGTAAGTAAGCTTCTGGTCCACAGGAAAACTCGGGTAAGAAACCATTTTTGTATCTCCTCCCCTGAGTTTTATTTCAGTCTGGATGTGTGTCTGAATGCATTTTATATTCTAGTCTAGTGGACAGAGGTCATCTCGAGGCAGTTTAGCATGAGATGCAACTGGTTACTCCTCCTGAATCAGAAGACTTGGATTAGAGGTTTGGATCCTAACTCTGCAAATGACAAGTTGCGTGGCCTTGACAGGGTCACTGAACATCCATGATGCTGTTTCCCTGACTGAAAAAGTAGAGGAAATAGTCCATGATCTTTATATCTCATGGGGCTTATGGAAGGATTTACAAGATCACATATGCAAAAGCACTAAGAACATAGTACCCAATTAGTGTTTTGTTTACTAAATGATTGCTATGGGCTTCTCCTTTTTAGTAGTTGTTTTTGGTTCAACAAACATATATTAAAGGAAGGGTCGTTTGCCCAGTTATAAGTGGCAAGATGTGCCTGAGGCTGTTTTAGTGCAGGCGCTCAGAAACTCTTCACGATGAGTGTGTCCTCTGCTAGTGCTTGCCCATCACGCCTTTCCCCAACACATTCCTGGTTTCTCAGAGACAGGATGACACATTGGTTCATAACAGTAGCACATCCGCTACATATTATTTTGTAGATGTTATTTGATGCCGGAGAATCCATATAAATTGTTAGAATCCTTTTCTCTTAACCAGGAAATTTTCCTTTGTCATTCCAAAATAAAAATATATTCCAGATGGATTAGGAACCATGAACTTGGGCATGCCTTTATACTTGGAAATGCTTTGCCTTCAAAAACTTTTTTATAAAATACACATATGTTGCTTGGTTGTTGTTCATTAGGAGTCTATTAATATTCATATGGAAAAATTGTAACCTGGAAAAGCAAAATACCCTTTTCTCTTAGAGGAGGAAAATGTGATTTATGTTGTTGATTTTTTATATCTGTATTCATTTCCTAGGGCAGCCAAAAAAAAGTACAATACACTGGGTGGCACAAAACAAAGGAAATTTATTCTCTCACAGTTCTAAAGCTAGAATTCTGAAATCAAGGTGTCAATAGGGTTGATTTCTACAATCAGGAATCTGTGAGGGAGAATCTGTTCCATGCTTCTTTCCTCGTTTCTGGTGGGTGCTGGCAATTCTTGATGGTCTTTGACCTATTGACACATCACTGTAAGCTTTGCCTCCATCTTCATGTGGCAGTCTCCCCTGTGTGTAGCTCTGTGTCTGTGTCCAAATTTCTGTTTCCTTATAAGGACACCAGTCATTAGATTAGAGCCCACCCTTAATCCAGTGTGATTTCACCTTAATTTTATTGCTTGTGCAAAAACTCTATTTCCAAATAAAATTATAAGCAGGTACCAGGGCTTAGGACATGAACATATATTTGGGAGTAATAGAATTCAACCTGCAATACCTAACCTCTAAAACACTCAGTAGACCCCAAATTCCAACTCTTCCGTAAAGCCAGTGGTTTGTTTTCTTAGCTTAAAATGACATTTTAAAATTTTTTTCAGAAGTTAATAGTAAACTGAGACAGCAACTCATTTAAAATGAAAATAATGTCCTTAAAAAAAAGCGTTGTAACTTGAGCTAATGCTTTATATAATGTTTAATATCACTAGCAATATTTGTAGTTAATAAAATAGCACTGGTCACATTTTATGAGGTCATAAGGAAGAATGAAAAATCTTTGTTTCCTTAATATGTTGACTTTGGAAGTATAGGTTTTACACAGTGACATCTGCTTTTGAGTCAGAATTCTCTACACCAGAGAAAGAATTTTAAAAATTAAAATTATGTTATTAACTAAACTTCCAATTTTAGATATTTGTTTTAATTTCCTCTTCAGCCAAACTTTTTACAAGAACTGTACTAAGTAACAAGATTGGCAAATTTTATATTCCACCTTCTTTCATTTTCCCTGGGGCACGTAGGATATCAAAAATTTAACAAATTCAAGGTCTAGATAATCAAGCACAGTAAAAATCCAAGCAAAATTGTTAATGAAAAAGGATGGGCTTCCACTCAGAGAGAATTCAGTTCAAATCTCTGCTCATCCTTTCATTAACTCTGTAACCTCCAACAAGTTATTAATCCTAATCTATTTTAATCCCTACATCAGAATATTGTTGTGGGGAAATTAAAGAGCAAACAAATACAGGGCAACTGGCATAAATTAGGTGCCTAGTCAGTACCTTCCACTTATTTCCAAGTGTTAATCATTCCAGGCCCTGTTTGTACTTGCCTCAGTTTAATGAGAATCTTAGTGTCTATCAGTGCAGGCCTTAAAAAAATATTGCCTATAAAGCTAAAGAATACACAATGCAATTTTGCTTCCAAAAAGCATCTTCTTTTATCTAATCAGCATAGTTGAGGAGATGGATTTTATTGCAAAAAATAAAAACATTATACTAACTTTGTGCAAAAGTAGGACAGCAAAGTTATAATAATAGCCATAACCAGCAGAGTGAGAGTCACAGAATCATTCCATGAATGCCATATAGCAAAATGAACAAGACTTTCATGCAAGAATTATGCTGACAAGTGGATTCCCTCTGGTTGGTTCTGTCCTTGCTTACGTTTAGAAACAAGGTGGGAGATGCCTCGTCTTTGTTCTCACTGCATCACCTTTCCCTCCTTCAAACTTCCTTCCCTAAAACCATTCTCAAAGGAACTGCACACAGCTAACTTCACCCTTCTCAACGATCATTTTGATCTCATCACTGCAGATATCCTTTCTATCAAATTACAAGTTATGTTCACAAATGTTATTCCACCAGCCAGAACTGCCCCAATTCTAACCCACCTCAGGATCAAGTCAAAGCAGTCACGCCTCTTACAAGTCTTACATTTTTTATCTCTGAGATATTTTATAAGCATGCTCTGTAACTATCAGCAGAGTTTAGTAAATGGATTTTATTACGAAAATTAAAGTGTTACAATAACATTGTGCAAAACTAGGCTGCCAAAATGATAATACATAGTCATAAGCAGTACAGTAAACCTCTCCCTCAAAAGAATAACCCAGGACATCACATCACTGTCTTCAAGCTCTGCTTACAACTCTCTCCCACAGAGGCTTTCTAGACACTGTCCCCCTGGCTTCATGTCCTGACTTCTGCCACAGCCTCCCATACCTGCAGCATTCAGCACACACTCCAGTTACTTCCATGGGTGGTAAAATGTGTGTTTCCATGTGCCCATCCCTTGCAGGTGCTTGTACTGTTCTTAAGGACTTTTTTGTACTATCCCCCATTAAATAGGTGTGTGTGTGTGTGTGTGTGTGTGTGTGTGTGTGTGTGTGACTTTTGCCTTCTGCTATTTCCTATATACATAATTGCATACAACTAGAGGACCTTTGGATCAAGAATGCATCTTTTGCATTGATTGGTGATGTGCCCAGATAAATATTGGGTGCCTTCCCTGAAAAAAGCATATGACCTAATGTGGTCAAATGTATTTTAAATAGTAGGTAGCTGTCAACAGAATTATTCTATTTTCCGTAAGTAGCATGTTTCTTTGATCAGAAATAAATCTCTATAAAATAACCTTTTAAGTGAAAGAACAAAGGAAGAAAATATTTCTCTGTTTTGTACTTTTGAAAGCTGTGCACCATCTCTCTTTTCGAATTGCCATCTCATCATGTTTGAGCAGAGCTAGCTGTTTTGTGCTTGGCTCCATTCATTTCCTTGACATCTTTTGGTTCTGGCCCAGCTCCCGAGTCACCATCCTTCCTTGTCGCAGGGGTCCTGCCAGTGCAGCTCATTCAGTAGCCATCATCACACTGAGCTATATCCCAGCAGCTCCAGATGGAAGATGGGTGTAAACAGCTCCCCCAAGAGTGCTCTCCAGTGCGGCGCCATCAATCAACCCCGCAGCTGGGACCAAAGAACCACTCAGTGACAGAGCCAGCAATCTGCTGCCAAAAACACAGCACATTTCTTAGTCCCCAGCCTCCTTCAAAGGAGGCATGTCACACTATGTGTTTTAGCATTCAAGAAGCCCTTGATACCTAATATTTATGCCCTGATTTATGTAATCATGACTGTTAATACTCTTCTTTGGGTTTAATTTTTTTTAATTATAGCAGATATTCAATTTGGTAACTGTATCCACTTCTCTCTGGAAAGAAAAAGTCTATTGTTTGCTCTTGTTTCTTCAATACATTACAATATAGAAATCAAATAATAGGTTATTTTACAATGTTAGTTTGCACATTAAATTATTTTTGTGGTTCACGCCCATCACCCAGTTAAAGACAGTAGTAATATCTGCTGGCTGGTGATGTGCAGCAGTGGAAAGAGGTTCATTTTTGTCTGTAAGTAGCAGATGGGGGGTGGCCCTTCTTCAGGCCAAGATCAAAATTGGCAGTGAACACTTAGAACTCTGTAGCACAAGAGGGTAAACCCACCCACTGCAGGGTAAACATTTTGTGATGACCGCCGGGACACTTCCTCCTCTGCCATAGTGTGGGCATGGATAGTGCTGTAAGACACCATCATGGACTATATCAGCAAAAAATAACCATCAGTGAAAAGTAACAAACTCCATCTATAATTATAGCTTCCCTTATAAAAAAGTTAAACTCAAGTTATGGCACTTGCATCTGCTTAGTAATGTTATTTAGGTTAACCTGATAAAGGTCATTTCCTTGGAATAAAGAGTGTGATGTTTAAGAGGGAAATCCTCTCCACAAATTGTGTATAGTTTCCCAATTCTCTGCAACTACCTTCTCCAAGATGTTGTGGGTCTCCCCTCTCTCAACATCTTAATTTTCACATAGTAGGAAAGTTCTCCAGAGCTCTGCAAATCATTCTTTACTGGTTCAATAAACTGATTTCCTTTTCTTCAGTTAGATAAGAAAAATCAGTCCACTTACAGATAAAGAATGTCTACTTTTACAATTTTTTTTTTCATTTCTGCACACACACACACTGTCATGCTTCTACCTAATTTTGACTTGAAAAGTGCAAGAAAATCCTAGGAAAATTAGGCAGATAGAATGAGAATGTCATTAATTCCATATGATTGTGTGAGTGTGTTAATGCCCATGAGAGTAATAGAATTAGGGAGCTGAGATTGACTTTAGTGAGGAGAAAGACAAGGGGATCAGCTTATGATAATTTGGAAACTGCCCGTGTCAGCCTCTTCATTTTGTAGGTGGGAAAACTGATGCCTGGGGACATAACATCACCTGCCTCATGAAGTCACAATGAACGGGCCAAAGAGTTTGATTGTTTTAAGTTATGCCATAGTCAAAATCAGGAAGCAAAACATTATGAAAATCATTTGGGGGCCGGCCTGGTGGCACACTGCTACAGCTACTGCTACAGTGTGCCGCTTGGGAGCGCAGTGGCGCTCCCACCGAGGGTTCGGATCCCACATACAGACCGGTTCCCGCTCACTGGCTGAGCGAGGTGTGGGAGCAACACCGAGGTTGCGATCCCGTTGCCGGTCCCCGGTCCGGTACGGGCGCGACACTGAGGGTTGCGATCCGTTGCCGGACACGAAAAAAGACAAAAAAAAAAAAAATCATTTGGGAAAAATCATTCTGTCAAGACAGTATGTAGTATAGTTATTCATTCCTTCTACAAGCATCCATTGAGTGACTAATATGTTCAAGTAATTATGTGGCTTATGAAAACATGATTGAATTCCTTGCATCCAAGAAGAGATAAGGTAAGTCTAGAAATGACCATAATATAAGGCAGACTATAAACACAAGATGCATGAACATTAAACCTCACTACTTAACACTCCCACATCAAGGCAATAACCCATTTGGTAAGGGAGACAATAGAATATGAAACATAAAATTGGGAAATCTCTGAAACTCTACTGTATGCAAACCATTTAGATTCAGGTCAATTAAATACAGTGCAAAATAACATTCAAGTTTATCAATAGTTTCCATGATCGATACATAGTGCCATCTATGTAAAGTAAAATTCTAAAAACTCACTTTCAAAATGAAAAGTATTCCCCTCTTGGCGGATGCTGGAATTATTTTTTATAAATTCCAAGGCTTTCGATTATGCATAGAAGTGGACTTGTCCTAGAAATTGATCCCTTAAGAAAAGTATGTGCTCCTTTATTTAAAAACTCTTCATCATAAGACCAAAAGTTCTTCAAAAAATTATGTCTTTTACTGTCTTAGAATGAGAGTTTAGAAAAAGGAAGACCAGGCCTTGGTTTAGGGAATCCTTTCAGTAGAGGGGAGCCAGCAGGAATGTTCTCCTTCTACATAACCCCTCACACTGTCTAACACAGGATTGCACTGAAATGCACTGGCCCTGCTTGAACTTCCCTGTTTGGGAGGGGTTTTGACACTTCCAGAAGGCACGAGGTTGTGTTGCTTCTAGTAGGTACTGCCACTTGGACTTTTACTGATTCAGAGCAACAAGATCTTGAAAGGTTGATGTAAAGGCAAAATCTGTTAGAACTTGGTGTCATTTACAGACTGAGAGGATCATGTTAAAGGTAGTCTATTTACAGAACATTTACATACCCGATTCTTCAAAAAGTTCATGAAAAAATGGAATTAAAAGATGATACGAATCTTTCCATGAACTTTTTGAAGACCCCTCGTACAGCATCACATTTTATCCTCACACAGGTAATGTGAGATATCAAACAAGTATTCAAATTCCTGCTTCAAAGATAAAAACACAGGGCTGGCAGGTTAGTTCTGTTGGTTAGAGCTAGAGTATGGTGCTTCTAACAATAAGATCCAGGGTTTAATCCCTGTACCATCCCACTGCCATAAAAAATAAATAAACTAAATAAATTAATAAATAAATAGATAGATAGATAGATAAGTAAATAATAAATAAATAAGTAAGTAAGTAAGTAAGTAAATAAGAAAGAAAGAAAGATGAAAAAACTGATTTTTTTTTTACTATGATTCCAAAACTGGTCAGGGGAAAACTGGGACTCAGTTCTAGGCCTCTTGACTGCCAAATGTTTCCCCTTTCTACCACACCATATATTAAACAAAAGCCAAATTTTGTTCATTTTAACATTTTTAAAACTCGACAAGAATGTGCCAGATTTTATATAATTATATCAAACTGGCACAAAAGAATCATGCATTCTCTTCTCAGCCAGGACATTTTTATTGAGATAAGAAGGCAAGATATTCATAAATGGAATCCTCAGCAAACAAGTAAATATAAAATAAATTGCTAATTACAAAGTACAGTAAGCAAATACAATAGGTAAAAGTTTATGTGAAAGTTGATCTACAAAATGAATTTGAAGCACAAGCCCCATGTGAGAATGGATTGATGGTTCCCACCAGCCCTGAAAATGGAAATTGTTTAACTTTTTCATTTAACAGGGGAGGGGAAACCGAATTAGAAGTGAACAAAGCTCCGGAGACAGGTATGCTGTCTAGAAGCCCTACTGCTGTTTGGGTTCCTCACTGCTGAAACTTTACAGACACTAGAAAAAGTAGAGCAGAAATGCAGTGTAAATTATTGAAGTGGTGCGGCCGTTTCCTGAAGCGGCTGGGGTAGTCTGTCCATAAAACATTAACATGACATTTCTGAGTTTTGACAGGTCGTTTGGAAGAGAAAGGGTAAAGAATGCACAAGCCCTTTGGTGGGAACGGAGACATTTGTTCAGATAAAAACAAACAAGCACCATGGCTGGTCTGCATGCCAGCTTCTGCTGAAAAACAGGAAGAAAACATGAAAATTTAAAGCCCAACACTGAAATGGATTAAACTTGATTTGTTCACTGTAATATGAACAGGCAAGATTAGAAACATCCAAAGTTTTTCTCTCCTTCTTTACTCTTTCAAGAAAGATGCCCTGCTGCTTGAACCATGCTCAGCATTTAATTTATGCCTTTAGTAAATAATTGAGCTGTATGTCCTTTGTACACATTGAATTAATGTGTTTATCCATCATGGCTAGAGGAGGATAAAGGATAAGAAGTGTTAGTTTCCTCAGCTGGCAAAAGGATCATTGCTTTTCTAGTAATGATTTTTCATAGTATGGGCTTATTGGCATGGCCAACCTTACTTGCATGCAGACCATCATGAAAGGTATTGGCAAAAGACCACTAGCCACAGAACGTATTTTCCACCAAATAATTATCCCTAGAAACCAGAATCACTTCTTCGAATATAGGCAGAGAGGTTCCAAAAATCCCCCATCTTTAATGAGAACGTATTTGTTGCAGTAAACATACCACGGTGCTATGAGTGTGAATTCATTAGTCCCTAGGCCCGATTCTATATAAATAATCTATACACGTATATACAAATCCAACCATGTTATACTCTCTCAAGGAAAATTTTGATTAATGCCAAAATATCTTTCTTTAGAATATTACCTATAAAAATTACAAAATAAGGGTAAACTTCAAGACACATGGTGAAACAATTTTGCAGATAAATATTTTGCCACATTGATATAAAAATGGGCAGCAGGAAAATATAATTCTTCAAATTCTCCTAATTACAAATATAAAACATAAGCCAGGGAAAATTTATATTTTCTTTTTTACAGTTTTTTGAGTTGGTTAAAAATATAAAATTGATAAATTAAATTAAATTCATGGTTTCTTCATTTTAGCACGTTTTTCTGAAAGTGACGCCAAGATAGGTTTATAGGAGATATGATTGTTCCGTAGAAATCAGCCCTGAAAATGTCATTGATAGACTCCAAATAGACTTAGTGCCCTTAAATTACTTACTATGAATTGAAAAAAAATTTATTTAGACTTTATGTGGATTTATTTATATTCCATGTTTTCTCACCTCTCTGATAAGCACTAATAACAGAAATGTTTACAGATTACAGATGCAGGTAGGCCATGTGTTTCATTCTGGATAATGTTTTCTGTCATTTCCAGTATTTTGTTTCCAGTTACAATGGCACTCCAAGAACTACGGTTGGGCCCATATACTGCAGACCTATATGCTCAGCCTTATCCAAGCCCTGAGAATAATTTGACTCCAAGGCAGGAATATGATCAACTATGAAATCAATATTTAAACCCACAGTTAACTCTCTGGGCTATTCTAACCTAATTGTCCAGTGACAGTAGGCACTTGGCTCATGCCCCAGGTCCAGGGCTAGGTCTCCCAGTGTTCTTTCCTTGGCTCCTCCCTCTCCATTCCTTACCTTTACCTGGCTCCCAGTTCTGTTCTGACACTAGAGCCTTGAGTTCCTATAACTGTTTCTGTAACTGTGCCACTAGCTCCTTGGAGTTCTGTTAAGCTCCCCCATCTACAATTTCACCTTGTATCTCCTCCTGGACCCTACTCTAACCTCTGTCCTATCTGAGAGGATCCCTCTGGTGTCAATCCTGGCCTTCTTAGATTTGGTGTTAACACCCATGTGCTAGTTAGGGCCGTGAGTTCTACATGGATAGCATGACATCTATATTACATCCTTGCATTTACACGAAACTTATCTTTATTGGGTTAAAATGGACAGTCTGTTATACATGGGATTGGAAAATGGTGAATGATTTCTGTTTTTGTCCTTTATATTTTTGGGACTTTAGCTGTTTCTCCTCTCAGCTTGACTGACCAAACTAAGCAATCCTAATTCTTTCAAAGACCACCTTCGTATCTAACCCACTGACACTTCTAGCTGCCCTTTTTTAGTCCTTGTCAATCCCCTTGTGCTTTATTGAGTTTTACTAACAAAATTGCCCATAAAATCTGGGGACAGATATTTCAGATCTTCATAGAAGATTATGTTCTCTATTATTTTTAGTTTACTAACAGGTGTTACCAAGCATTTCATTGATATTTTTGTATGTAGTAGCATATTCATTCATCCGTTAAGTATTTCCTAAGCATCTACTATGTGCCAGGCCTTGTCCTAAGCATTTAGAATACTCTGGTGAGCAAAACAGATCCCTGCCCTTATAGAACTGGTAAGACAGACAATAAACAATTATATCGTACAAAAGGAATTATAGAGTATGTGAAAAAGTGGTAAGTGCTGGTCTCAGTCTGTTCTGGAATGTTGTAACAGAATACTATAGACTAGATGGCTTAAACTATAAACATTTATTTGTTGCAATTCTGGAGTCTGGGAGGTCTAAGATCAAGGTGTCAGCAGATCTGTTGCCTGGTGAGGGCCCCCTCCCTTGTTTGCAGATGGTGGTCTTCTTGTATCCTCATAAGACCAAGAGAGAAAGAGCTCTAGTCTCTCTGTTCTTGTAAGGACACTAATCCCATTCATGAGGGCTCCACATTCATGACCTAATTGCTTCTCAAGGGGCCACCTCCAAATACCATCACATTGGGTATTAGGCATCAACATTTTGGGGGGACACAAACATACAGTCCATAGCTGTGCTGCAGAAAAACAGAAAAAGTCGAAGAGTGTAATGTGATTGGGACGGCTGGAGGATGGGGAAGTAAACATATTAAGAGAATCAACTAGATTGATTATGACGTACATATACATGATAGATGAAATGCACATATTAGACAAACACGTATATACAAGGGATTATTTTCTCTGGTGCAATGCAGACTTGGCTCCCTCAGTGTTTGTCTGATATGGAAGCTCCATAGTGTCATCAGTACCCCTGGCTCTTCTCTCTTTCTGCTCGCCATTCTCATGGTAGCCACTGAACCCCATCCATCATGTCTACATCCCTGGTAGAAGAATGGAGAAAGCGGAACAAAAAAAAGGTACCTACAGCTGAGTAAGCCTCCTTGGTAAAAATTCCTGTTTATACTTCATCACCAACTGTATCTAAGGGAGGCTAGGAAATGCTATTTGTTTGTTTGTTACTATTTGTTTGTGCTATTTGTTTGTGGGTTGATAGCCACTCATTGATATAAAGACTTTTTAGTGAAAAAAGAAAGGGTAAGTAATATTGGGTGGACATCTAAAGATTTCTGCCAACGTAATTTTAGTGTCAAATTGTAATTATTCTTAGCCTCCCATCTTCCTGGGAGTCTTAAACTTATAGTATCAATTTTCTTAAGTATTTGGGTTTTTTTCCTCCAATTATTGCCTTAAATGTTCACACGAAGAACCTAAACAGTCGCTTTTTCCACTCATATGGGCAGTTGATTTTCTTGTAAAGCTAATTTTACTCATCTGGCTTTCTGTTACCAGCCTTACCTAATTGCTTAGCTATCACAAATGTTTGAAATGTTTGAGATTTTAATAAAAAATCTCTTTAATAAAAAAAAATTGTCATATTACTGGCCACTGAATTTATAATTGATTTTGAAAGAACTTTTATATTGTAGAAATTTCCCATAAACTTGAACAGAAAATTTGTTAAAAGAGGACAAAGTTTCCAATTCATTGACTATCATGTATCTGGGCCTTTGTAATTGAGGCTCTCCTCAGATGAATTTTGTCTAACAGGAATCAGACATCTCTCGGCCTCCCCAGTCCAACCATAACACTGTATTAGTCCGCTTCTGTTGCTTATAACAAAATACATGGAACTGGGTGATTTATAAAGAAAGTGAAATTTATTGCTTACAGTTTCTGAGGCTGGGAAATCCAAAGTCCATCTGGTGGTGGCAACAGTGACTCAGGGGTCTCACATTGCAAGATGATGGAAGCAGAGAGAGAGAGAGCTTTGCATTCACTGTCTTTTTAAAGCCCTCAGAACCATGCCCCTGACCACCATTTTTTAATCCATTCTCTAAGGCATGATCCTACAATCTAATCACCTCTTCAAGGCTCCGCCTTTCAATTACGGTAATAGGTTTCCCACCTTCATAACAGTCACAGTGGGGATCAAGTTTCTAATATTTAAAACTTGGGAGACACAATTCAAGTTTCAATGAGTTTTGGGGGACATGATTCAATCACTACATTCTGCCTCTGGCCCCCCAAAACTCATGTCTTTTTCACATGCAAATACATTCATTTTGCCCCCAAAATCTTAACTTGTTTCAATGCAAAAGTCCAAAGATCAAAGTCCCACCTCTGAAATCAAAACAAGTTATCTACTTCTAAGATGCAGTGGTGGGACAAGCATCAGGTACATATTCCCATTCCAAAAGGGAGAAATAGGCCAAAAGAAAGGTGTAATAGGCCCCAAACAAGTCCTAAACCCAGAAGAGCAGGCAGTGAATCTTAAAACTGGTGAATCATGTACCTTGAGTCCATGTTCCATGTCCTCTGGACTCTGGTGTGGGGGTTGGTTCCCCAAGTCCTCAGACAGCTCTGCTCCTTTGGATTTCTTGGTCTCAGGCCATACTTCAGCTCTTGCAAGCTGGTGTTCCACTCTGGTAGCTCCACAGGTCTGAGATCTCCATGATGGTCCCACACTCATGGCTCCAGTAGGTGTTTTAGTTCATTTTGTGTTGCTATAACAGAAATACCTGAGACTGGGTAATTTATAAAGAACAGAGGCTTATTTGGTTTATGATTCTGGGACAGCTGCATCTGTCATGTGCCTCAGACTGGTTCTACTCATGGCAGAAAGTAGCAGGCAGCCAGCAGGTATAAGCAGATCACATGGTGGGAGGAAACAAGAGAGAGAGAAAGAGAGAAAGAGAGAGAGAGAGAGAGAGAGAGAGAGAGAGAGAGAGAGAGAGGAGGTGCCAGGGTCCTTTAAACAATCAGCTCTCACTCTCACAGGAACAAGTGAGAACTCACTCACTACCCCTCCTCCCCCAGGGAGAGCATTAATCCATTCATGAGGGATCTGTCCCCATGACTCAATCAGTTTCCAACACTGCCACATTGGAGATCAAATTTCCACATGAGTTTTGGAGGGGACAACGCATCCAAACTCCATCATTCCACCCCTGGCCCCTCAAAACTCATGTCACTCTCACACACAAAATACAATCATTCTATCCCAACAGTCCCAAAAGTCTTAGCTTCCTCCAGCACCAACTTAAAAGTCCAAAGTCCAAAGTCTTATGTGAGACCAAAAGCAAAAGTCCTTCCAGCTGTGAACCTGAAAAACAAAACCAAATTTATCTACGGCCAAGATACAATGGTGGAACAGACACTGGGTATACATTCCCACTCCAAAAGGGAGAAATAGGCTAAAAGAAAGGAAAAACAGATCCCAAACAAGTCCAAAACCCAGCAGGGCAGGCATTAAATCTCAAAGCTGGCAAATCAGGTATCTTGATTCAATGTTCAACTGCCTCTGCACACTGGTGTGGGAGTTGGGTCTCCAAGTCCTTGAGCAGCTCTGCTTCTATGGCTTTCCTGGTCTCAGGCCACAGTTCACCTCTTCCAGGTTGGTGTTCCACTCTGGTAGTGCCACAGGTCTGGGGTCTCCATGGCAGTCCCACTCTCATGGCTCCACTAAGCATGGTACTGTTGGTGTTTCTCAGCTGCAACTCTGACCCCACATTTCTGCTCGACATTGCTCTAGCAAAGGCTGTCTGTGGTAACTCCACCCCTGTGACAGATCTCTTCCTGGGCCCCCAGACTTTTCCATACATACTTTGAAATCTGGGTGGAGGCTCCCAAGACTTCCCAGCTCTGGCATTCTGTGAGCCTGCAGACCTAACCACGTGAATGCCGCCAAGACTTTCGGCTTGTATTTTCCAAAGCTGTGGGTCCAGCCACACCTGGGGCCAATTTAGCCACAGGTAGAGCAGCCAGAGCAGCTGGGGTGCTGGTGCTGGAAGCAGTTTCTTAAGGTGGCCCTGGGCAGTGAACCCATGGAGGGTGCCTTGTGCCTGTTCCCCAAAACCATTCTGTCTCCCTAGGCCTTTGGGTCTGAAATGGAAGGGTTGGCCCCAGAGGCTTCTGCAATGCCTTCGGGGCCTTTTTCTCCTTCTCTAGATAATCCCTTTCCTTTGTACTAATCTTCTTAGATAATGGTCGCTGCACTGCACCATTGCATGCTCTCTGCTTTTCTACCACATGGCCATGCTGCAAATTTTCCAAATCTTTATGCTCTGCTCCCCTTTTAAATTCTGGCTTTACATCAAGCCTTTTCTGCCATAACTCAACATAGGCTGTTAGAAATAACCATGTAGTATCCTTAATGCTTTGCTGCTTGGAAATTTCTTCCGCCAGATACTCTGATTCACAACTCTTAAGTCCCACCTTCCACAAAGTCTGAAGGCATGGACACAACGCAGCCAAATTCCTTGCTATGGTGTAGCAAGTTTGATCTTTTGTCCAATTCCCAATAAGTTCCTCATTTCTATCTGAGACTTCATCATCCACATAGTCTTTACTGTCCACGTTTCTATCAACATTCTGGTCACAGTCATTTAATCAGTCTCTAAAATCTTCCAAACTTTCCCTCATCTTTTTCTCTTCTTCTAAGTCCTCCAAACTCCTCCAACCTTTGCCCATTACCCAGTTCCAAAGCTGCATCCACATTTTCAAGTATATGTATAGCAACACCCCACTTCTGGTACCAATTTTCTGTTTTAGTCCATTTTGTGTTGCTATAACAGAAATACCTGAGATTGGGTAATTTATAAAGAACAGAGGCTTATTTGGTTTGTGATTCTGGGACAGCTGCATCTGGCACAGGCCTCAGACTTCTTCTACTCATGGCAGAAACAGCAGACATACAGCAGGTATGAGCAGATCACATGGTGAGAGGAAGCAAGAGAGAGAGGAAGTGCCAGGGTCCTTTAAACAATCAGCTCTCTCTCTCACTGGAACTAATAGAGTGAGAACTTACTCAGTACACCTCCTCCCTGAGGGAGAGCATTAATCCATTCATGAGGGATCTGCCCTCATGACACAATCAGTTTCCAACACTGCTACATTGGAGATCAAATTTCCACATGAGTTTTGGAGGGGACAACACATCCAAACTCCATCACTAGGCATGGTGCTTTTGGGGTTTCTCTGGTACAACTATGACCCCACATTCCTGCTCAGCATAGCTCTAGTGAAAGCTGTCTGTGGAGACTCTGCCTCTGTGACAGACCTCTTCTTAGGTCCCCAGACTTTTCCATATATCCTTTGAAATTGGGTTGGAGGCTCCCAACCTTTCAGAGCTCTGGCATTCTGTGGGCCTGCCAACCTAACACCATGTGGATGCCACCAAGACTTCCAGCTTGTATTTTCCAAAGCTGTAGATCCAGCCACACCTGGGGTCAATTTAGCCAAGGCTGGAGCAGCCAAACCAGCTGAGGTACTGGTGCTGAAAGCAGCTTCCTGAGGTGGTTCTGGTCAGTGAGCCCATGAAGGGTTCCTCAAGCCTAATCCCCAGGACCATTCCATTTCTCTAAGCCTTTGGGCATGAAACCCATGAAATTGGGTTGGCCCCAGAGGTTTCTGCAATGCCTTCAGGGCCTTTTTCCCCTTCTCTTGATAATCCCATGCTTTCATGTTAATCTTCTTAGTGCCATTGAATTTTCCTTCTGAAAATGCTTTCTGCATCTCTACCACATGGCCAGCTTGCAAATTTTACAAATCTTTACACTCTGCTTCCCTTTTAAATTCTCACTTTATGTCATGCCTTTGCTGCCATAACTTACTGTAGGCTGTTACAGTAGCCATGCAGCTTCCTTAATGCTTTGCTGCTTAGAAATTTCTTCTGTCAAATGCTCTGGTTCACAACTCCTAACTTCCAACTTCCACAAAGTCCTAGGGCATGGACAGAATGCAGACAAATTCCTTGCCAGTTCATAGCAAAGGTGATCTTTGCCCCAGTTTCCAATAAACTCCTTCTTATTTCTATCTGAGACCTCCTTAGAGTTGTCTTTACACTCCATATTTCTATTAGCATTCTGCTCTCCACCATGTGACCAGACTCTAAGACATTCCAAACTTTCCCTCATCTTTTTTTCTTCTTCTGAGTCCTCCAAACTCCTCCAACCTCTCCTCAACACCCAGTTCCAAAGCCATTTCTACATTTTCAAGTATTTGTTATAAGCAACACCCCGCTTCTTTGGTACCAATTTTCTGTATTAGTCCATTTCTGTTGCTTATAACAAAATGCATAGAACTGGGTGATTTATAAAGAAAAATGACAGTTATTGCTTACAGTTTCTGAGGCTGGGAAGTCCAATGTCCATCTGGTGGTGGCAACAGTGACTCAGGGGTCTCACATTGCAAGATGATGGAAGCAGAGAGAGCAGGGAGAGAGACAGACAGACTCTCCTCTTCTTTTAAAGCCCTCAGAACCACACCCCTGACCACCATTTTTAATCCATTCCCTACGGCATGATCCTACAGTCTAATCACCTCTTCAAGGCTCCACCTTTCAATTACCATAATGGGTATCCCACTCTCTTAACAGTCACAGTGGGGACCAAGTTTCTAATACATAAAACTTGGAGGGCACATTCTAGTTTAAATGAGTTTGGGGGGGACATAATTCAATCCACTACAAACACATTCAATTTTTCTTAGTAAATGTTATGTTTTTAATTTCAACATACTGCTTATGTGTCATTATGTGTCACTCACTTTACAGTTCCTCAGAATAAATAAGAAAATGATTTTTACTTAGTTGTATAAAACCAAAATATAACTGATAATCTCACTTCCATTTTGAAGGGGGGCATGGATTCATAGGTACACAGTGAAGACGTAGACATAGAGCAGAGGTGGAGGTTGAGCTGTGGGTGCAGATGCAGCTGGAGCTAGATAGCTATGTCCTGACCACGTTTTTTATTCCAGTTTAACAGGCCATTAGTAAAAGGAAGATGTATGAGTGGTCATTATCATTTGACACTGAGAAGCATGACGTGACATATGGACACTAAGCTGTGGGCTCCATAATTACATTTTAAACAAGGACCCAGATCCTTTGCTCTACCAAGGCAATGGCATACACTCCAAGTACCACAGCATGACTGGAAAGAAAAGGGAAAGAGTGAGAGGTTCTTAGAAATGGTGAAGGAGAGAAATGCATATCAACACCGAAGGAAAGGGAGAAAAGAATGAGGGGTGGGAGGAGAGAGAGTGTGGGAGAGAAGACAGTACAAGAGACCCAGGAAATTCTGGACTGTTGAGTAAACTTGTCTTGTCACCCTCCCAGTTCATTTAGGAGGTGGATTGCTTGATCTTTCAGCTTCCTCTTAGCCCTATTATTTCTTCTAGAATAACCAAAGGAGCAAACTCTCAGGGAGATGGTGCTTTTGGCTGAACAGCAGTAACCAGAGAATTACTCATGGGAGGCAGAAGAAGAGGTCATTGAGGACCGACCCCGTCAGGCACCCGTCTCCTCCAGCCTCCCACTATAGGCTCTTGTTCCTTGTCTTACCCTGTCTTCAATAGCTGTAGGTGAAGCAGCTGTAAGTAGAAAGGAGAACAGTTTGTGTTGGGATTCCTAGTACCAGAGATAAACTTTCCCCTCATAGAAGTAAGACAACACATTGACAGAAGCCCTGGACTGAAAATCAGAGGCCAGCTGGTAGTCATCCATCTACCACCCGCCAACCTGAAAACCACTTAACCTCCCTGAGTAAAGATTTTAGCTATAAAATGGGACTAATTATTTTAATGAACAAATAACTTATGTGTTAAAAGCTCTTTTAAAAGGATACAATATTAAGGCAATGTAACAAATTAGCAATAGTGAAATGATGAGTCAAACAGTGGTTTCCAAATGTGGTTACGTTTCATGCCTTAGCAATTGGGTAAGGCCTTTGAGGCTAGTGACACAACAAAATGTAAAACTGAATGCTATCATAATTGCAATCTTAAAAATACTAAAATAAAAGTTCTTAAGAAAGTAATGTTTCTCAAATTTTATTTGTAGAATAAAGATAGGTAACAGAAGATCATAGGTATGTCATGAGAAGCCAGCTTTGTGGGTTTTATATTTGCCTTTTCTTGTTTGAGAGAGATGTCCAGGGTTACGTCTGCTGCAGATTTTGCAAGCACAAACACTCAGGTAAGTAGGGAGGAAATAGCATACATAAGGGGAAAAGAGTCAAAACTTCAACTATATTCTTGGCAACTCATTAATACATTACCACACACACAAGGTTTTGCAGCTTCTCTTATGAGGTAAAAAAAATTCAAGTGTTTGACTATAATGACACCCCCTCAAAATGCTGGCAATTAGTATAATGATTTTTGCCAAAGAATGGGACATATGCAAGACTGTATCTAGTGTGTTTATAATTATTCACATCAAAAGGAGTGCCGGGGTGAGTCCAGCTGAGCAGCGTGAGAGACAGCACCCCACAGTGAGGTGACAGTAGTTTGAATCCTTCTTTTTCAGGACTAGCGTGCCCCAGTTGGTATGGGAAGGGTTCCTCATTGTTATCGCTTGTTCCTGCCTCCAGGACAGCCCCTTCCACAGCCCCCCACAGTGGGACCCTCCGGCCTGCAATGAGCCATCTGGAGAGGAAGGGCTGGCCCTAACTCCCCCTGGAAGTTGTTAGCTCTGTGCCACAGTTGGCTCCCAGGGTCTCCAGGGAGGTCACCTCTTCACAGCCTTTCTTCCCATGTCAGGAAGCTGATGGTGCCCTTCTCACTATCCTGTCAGCTTCTACCCGTTCTCCAAACTATAGGACAAATCTCTAAAGCAGGCAAAGGTTTCCCATGGGAAATGCAGGCTGCTACCCTGAGATTTCTTCTTAATAAGCATGAAGACCTCATGGTTAAATTTAATGGGGGGAAAAACCCACCTTGTTTCCTTTGTGCAGCTTTTGAACATGATTTAAAATTTAAAATATGTAGAAAGAGAACAAATAATAGAACAAGCCAAATAAATCTCTCAATGTAGTAGTCTAATATCATGAGCTTGGGAGTTAGAAAGGCTTGTGTGTTTCATCGGTGACTAGCTCTGTGATCTCAGGCAAATCACTTAAACTTGTTGTTTCTCTGCTTTTGCATCTGTAAAAGGTATGTGTGTGTGCATGTGTGTACATGTGCATGTATTAAAACATTCATAGAAGCTGCTTTGCACATAGAACTGTTAACTATTAGTATAAAGATAAAAGATGTCAGACAACTATTAGTGTTCCTCTACCACATTCATTCACAAAAAGAACTTATTTAATGCCCCTACTAAGTAGCAAGCCCTCATATTCATTCCTAGGGGGAAAAGGCAAACAAAAAAACTTTCTTCCTCTCAAAGAGGTGTTTCTATAGGGGTTATATGAGAATACACAGTTGTAAGGCAGTTTTAACAACAATCATTCATGATTACTAAACTGAGAACTGTAAAGTGTCATAAATGACCATCTGGTCCAAACTATTACACTGCACTTAGATTCCTTCTCTTTACTGTTCTTACTGAGGGAAAAGAAGAAAAGAAAAGAAAATCAGCCCCTCCATAATAAGATATCTCTATATAACAGTCCTTAGAGAAGCTTCAACAAAATGATAGTTCTTAGTTTGTTACTGGTTACAAGGCCCTTTTCAAAATGTATGTTACCAGCACCCTTTTCCAATAGCCTTTTTCAAATGTACTCACTTCGAGATCCATCTACCTCCCTCTTCTTGGTACCATGAGGTCTCCTCTCCTTTCTCTGGGTGTCATGATGCCACTTCTCCCTGCCAACCACCAGGCAATGGGGGAGGTGATCTTAAGTAGAACTTGTGGAAAAGAACACGTGCCATTTTGATGTGTCAGGAACCCTGGGCATGAGGGTCCTGCAATGAGGATCTTATAAAAGATACAGGTCTAGTTGAAATTCTGAGTCCATGCTCCCTCCTTTGCTACAGCACTAACAGGTAATCATAGAGCTTGCCTGGGCTTGAACATGCAAACCTCCACTCAGCACAGTTCCCGCTTTACATCAGGCAGACTTTTAGAAACATCTTCCTTATACCGAGTTGAAGGTCATTGGTGACCTTTCCTGCTAGTGCTGCTCTGGCCATGATGCTCCTCGCAAGCTGGTCGCATGTGCTCTTCACAACACACTACTATTCCCACCCCCACCCCACCCCCAGGGCTCTGCTCTTGCCCTCTCTCTCCCTGGATTACCCCTCTGCTCTCCCCTTCCCTCCTTTCCTTAAGATTGAGCTCAGACATGCTGTTCTCCAGGAAGCCAACTACGACTACTTCTGTTAGAGAAAAAAGCATTTAATGATACTTGTTAAAACACAGTAAGGAAGACTTCATTCAGGACCATCGCAATAGGTAGGGACCACTGCAACACAAAGACTGGCAGTGGGGGAGAGAATGGGAATACAGCTTGGGCAAGTGGGAATTTATAGCTAAGGAGCAGTGCGGGAGTCAGCGATGGAAAATTACTAAGAGGAAACATCAGGGGGAAAGGGGGATTCTAGATGAAACAACCTGACAGGATTCTAGCTGAAGACAGGCCAGGGTGATCAAACATCACCAGGGGGGTGGTGGCAGATGAGGAACCCGATCAGATACTGAGGTTGATCAGATACCAAGGGTGAGGGGTTCTTGCTAAACTGACAGCAGAAGTTTTTGCTAAAACTGCATTTTATAAGTAAGCCCACTGTGAGTGTAGGAGAAGCTTCAGAAGCCTGACTAAAATTTGGCCAAGCAGAGAATCTTTGCCACCTGTAACCCACTCATGCACCTTCATCCGAGGTCTGTTACCACTCCCCAAACTCGCCATATCTCTTCCTAGCATAGTGCCCTTTTCAGTATGTTGTGGTTATCTATGTGCCTAACACCCTGATTCTAAAGTGAGAACGTCTTGAAAACTTAAGCCATGTCTTATTCTACTTGGTATTCCCTGTGCCTGCTACAAAACAGCCTCTCAAAAATGCTTTTGAAAAAACAAACTAATTTGTTTTCTTCCTTTCACTGTCATTCATTGGTTCTACTTTGATCACATAGAACCAAAAAAAGGACTAGTTCCTTTTGACATTAGTGATTCATACATTTGAGGACAGATATCATCTCACATCATGTAATTCACATATTCATTCATTTATTCATTTGATCAGCAAATATTTATTGATAGCCTTCTATCTGACAAATATGAGTGTAAATACTATGGAAAAGAATACATAAATGAAGTGTAAACCCTACTATTGGGAAAAATATAATTTTGGATAGTTTTCTTGGATCTTATTTTCTCCATTGTAAATTTCAACCCCCATTTCATCAGTTCCATTTTTTAAAATGTGTTGTTGTTGTTTTTTTTAATTTACTATACATTTCATGGCCAAAATAAAATAAAATAAAATTTGAAAAATGGATCAGTGAGAAACCTTATTTCTATCCTGTCCCTGTCTATTCCATTCTCACTCTGCTTGCTATGGGAAACCATATTTTAAAATTTATTTTTATTTGGGGATTTCCTTATGCAAAAAAAAAAAATCTTATTTTTCCCATTTTAAATAAGTAAAAGGTAGTGCAAAAAACAATTTCTTATTTCTCCCATTTTAAATAAATAAAAGGTAACATGCTATATGCAATACCATGTACCTTCATTTTTTTGCTAGCAATATATCTTGAAAATCTTTCCCAAGTAGGACACAGAGAGCTTCCTCATTTTTTTCATAACTGCAGAATATTCCAGTATGAAAACGTATCATAGTTTATTTAGTTAGTACCCCAATTATGGACTGTTGGTTTTCCCACCCCAATTTTAGACATTTCATGTATAAAATTATAGACTCTCCTGATTCGTTAAACCTTGGGCTGCATTACCTTTAAAGCGATCATATTACTTGCTGACATCATTAATATGCAAGCTTTTCGTTAAGTAAAATGCTAGTGTTTTCCACATGAAAGAGTACTAAGTCATTTCTCCTCCATTCTGTACTTTAAATGATTTATTTCTGTATAAAGGAAAAATTTTGCATTTATCACCACTAAACTTCATTTTGTTTGTTTCAATTCATCACTCCCACATTCCAACATGACTTCTTGAAACTTAACTCTATTATCAATCATTTTAGCTACTCCTAAGAGATTGGTAGCATGCTCAAATTTGATAAGTGTGTTTTCTATTTTTATACAAATAATTGATTTTCTCACTCTACCAGAATAAATCTCTTTCCCAGAAGATGAGATATTCTCACAACTTTGCTTTTTTTCTGGACCCTTGACTTCATTCTTTCAACATTCCCTGGTCCCATGTTCCCGCAGTTAGTCCTGCTTTCACAGCACCTTCTCTGTTCATTCTTGCTATGGCTTGAGTGTGTCATCCGAAATTTCATTTGTTGGAAACTTAATTCCTCAATTCGGCAGTGTTGGGAGGTGGATCCTACTGGGAGGTGTTCGGGTCATGTGGTCTCTATCCTCATGAAGGGATTAATGCAGTTCTCACAAAATTGGGTTATAAAGCAGGTCGGCCTCTTCATCTCCTCCCTTTTTACGTATATTCACTTGTCCTTCTGTTTCTCCACCATGCTGCGAAGCAGCTTGAGGCCCTCACCAGAGGCAGCCAACAGGCCTTGGACTTCCCAGCCTCCAGAACTGTGATCCAAGATAAACCCCTTTTCTTTATAAATTACCCAGTCTCAGTATTCTGTTATAGCAACAGAAAACAGACTAAGACATCCTCTACTCATATTACTTTTCTCCTGCCTCTTATAATAATAAGAGGGATTTCCCTTCCCTCTTATATTCACCTTAAAGAAATTACACAGGACTCTGCCAGCATCCTAATTTATTTTCTTCCTTTCACAGGTAAATTCTTCAAACACACAGTCTGTACTCAGGGTCTCTACTTCCTTTCCTCTGTTCTAGCCCCCACCAATGGTACCAGTTACCTCCAACTCATAAGTCTTCTTTGCATTCTCTACAGTTGATGAAACCTCAGTGATTTGGCAACATAGGGTCCTCCCTGACAACATGTGTGCTGAGTATCAGCTGCCTGCTCCTTTCAGAGCCTTCTTCTTAAACTCACCACACTTCCTGTTGTCTTACTCCCAACCTAATACTCTCAATGAATGCTTTTGAGTTTGTAACTATTGCTTTAAGGTAGTAAGACTGAATTCTAAACAAATACACCAAAACAACCTCCACATGACCCCTTTGAAGTAATGTCTTTGCATAATATGCACTTATTTCAGTGATATGGCCATTGCTTGAAATATTTTAGCACCCTGTTTATGGTGCATCCTTCTATGTAATCCTAGTGGCAGGAAATCTTTTTTCTTGAGGATATATCTAAGTTTACATTTAACCAAAGGTTATTTGAAAAGGTGAATGTTTAATTTGGCTCATTATGGTCTTAGTCAAAAACAGAGTAATTTACACTGTAGATTAAATCCTTGTGAAACTGTTTCTAAAGGCAATTCTGAAAAAGGAATTTAAAATATTATTTGCATGATGGCAGCATCGTTATCTAAGAATAATTTTTTTAAGAAGACTACCTTGAAGGTCGACGTCCCTTTTAATGTATATTATTTGGTTAGTATAAGAATAAAGTCTCTTTACTTACCTAACCAGAATAGAGAAACTACCATCCCCAGCTTCCCCAACACCACCTTTAATGGGAGCTGGCGAGGAGAAGACCCCTAGTCTAAGAATGTATGAGTCCTAAGCCTAGATGTGTTCTTCATGTTGCTAACAGAGCAGTCACGGACAAGTATCTGGCCCAGTAATGGTGTGGTTCTTATTGTCAGAAATCCCTAGAAATATCACTAAATGGGTGGAGGAATGAAGAAAAGGCATTAACATTGTTCTGCATATTAACTTGAAGTCATATTGTCATTGTGAGCAAGGCACTTTTGAAAAGTATGGAGCAGCTAGGAAAATGTTTATCTGTTCTCTTATAGATTTAACATAAAGTATTGAAATGACGGTACTGGCCTTCAGGCATGTTATGAAGAGCATCAAACCATTGTTTTGTTTTATTTTGCTTTAATTTTCAGCTAATTGTGAACATTTGTATTAGTCAGAGTTCTCCAGAAAAACAGAACCAATAGGAAATACACACACACACACACACACACACACACACACACACACACACACGAAGAGATTCATTATAGGGAATTGGCTCACTAGATTATGGAGACTGAGAAATCTCAAGATCTACAGCCAGTGAGCTGGAGACCCAAGAGAGCCAATAGTGAGGTTTTGGCAGAAATCTGAAGGCCTGAGAATCAGGACAGCTGAGTAAGTTCTAGTAAGTTCCAGTAAGTTGCAGTCTGAAAACCAGCAGGCTTGAGACCCAAGAAGAGCTGATTTTTCAGTTCAAGTCCAAAGGAAGGAAAAAACCAATGTTTCATTTCAGGAAGTCAGGCAGGAGGAGTTTCCTCTTATTTGGCCTATTTGTCCCGTTCAATTGTTCCATTGATAGGATGAGGCCTGCCCACAGTAGGAAGGGCAATTTCCTTTACTCAATTTAGGCATTTAATTATTAATCTCATCCAAAAACACCATCCTAGATACACCCAGAATAACGTTTTACCAAACATCTGGGCACACCACACCCAGTCAAGTTAACACATAAAATTAACATTCACAGCATTTAAAATTCATTTATTTTTATTTTAAAAGTGTGGATTTCTGTTTTCTCTTGACACAATTCAAATCATAATGACAACACTGGAGACAAGCAGAGGTTGCTGCATTCCCCTCCCCCCCCCCACCCCCACCCCCCCCCCCCCCCAGCCTG